>NC_088209.1:5896545-6184931 GCF_037126465.1 Ornithodoros turicata | reverse complement strand
TATTGGGCCACCGTAAGGTACCTGGAGGCGTTGCTGGTCGCACACGCAGAGCGGAAGCACCTAGCATTGCTCATTTCGGAAATTAACTTCCAAATTTGGATTCGCCGGTGCCGGCTGTCCTTTGGTGGCCCAGAAGTTGGGAACCTGGCTATTTTTCAGGCAGTAAGAGCCGGGCTGCGTGCACATATCATTCGTGAGCAGTCATTATTTGGGTCTGTGGAGTGCTGTCGCCGCTGGCTTACAGCGAGTCGGCTCTTTGATTATGGTCAAGGTGAGTGGCATATCAAGTTATAGTAAGCCCACTAGGACTGTACTGCTCCCCCGTATCGACTCTTCCGGAGTTTCAGGATTGTTCGCACGTACAAAAAGCAATCTCCCTTTGTAGCGTTGTTATCTGGCATGTAAGATAGAGTTTGTGTAAAAGAGGCTACCTCCATAGGTAGTTATCTTCCTTGATACAATACGCGCTAACTAAGGGGGTACACGTGGGTGATAGGGATTTTCCGGCCTCTGTCGCCAAACGTATGCGTGTGTCCTCCGACGGCTCCGAAGTGCATGATGACTCTCAAATGGGACTCATCGTCCATTTGAGAGTCATCATGCACTTCGAAGCTCGTGCGAGTGTTCAACTCGCTGCATTTCCTTTCCTTTTAATGTCTCTCTTCAGTCTTGCAACCTTAAACGTCCGGGGGTTTAGCAGGGAGGCCAAACAGGTGAAGGTTATCGATTGGGCAAAGTTTGCGGGTGCGGACATTATCCTTCTGGTTGCCTTTCCGTTATCTGTTATGTTATCTGTCCTGCTTTGTTGAAAACTGGAGGCGTACGCCTTTTTTGTGACACTTACGTTGTTCATAATTGTCACAAAAAAGGCGTATGCCTCCCTTTTCAACAAATCGGGGCAGATAACGATATCATTCGAGATCATGGTTGGGTAGTTGCGTGCCATGCGGTGAAGTTCATTTGAAAGTGTGTGTGCGCGAGAAGATGAAACCGTGTACAACGTGGTTTATAGCGCAGGGTACCTCACGTGATGCATAGTTTCGTGAAAGCCTACCAGAGGCGATCGGATGCAGCTACACGCGACAGCGGCCGATCAGTACACCCGTCCTTCTACTTCACCATAATGAAGCTCTGCTTGTAGAGTGCGTGACCTTGCTCGTGACACTTGCTATGAGAGGTCTCGTCACAGATTATTCGAAAAGTAACAAAAATGTGTGAAAGTGGCACTTGAGCAAAGTAACGCGTTTTCGCAAAAGAGGGACGCTTTGCAACGCATCACAAAAGTGCCACGATTTTTGAAGTGTACGACCCGACTTCAGCTTTATCACGGGCGAAAATGTCTCCTTCAAGTCAATTCGTTCAACCTAGGAGAAGCAACACGCGAATAACGACTTGTCTTGATCACCGTTTTCGTTGTAGTTCTTCCGGAAGATCCATTTACTTTTTAATACATCCCGACCGCTCGCCCCCGAGGAACAACATACCGTGATTTGTTCTCTCCTGTCTTCCTGCTCTGATCTCCCTTCAAATCCGCGTAAACGGCGGAGTGGGGCAGATGGGATCCGTTCCTTCATATACGAAGAGGGACCCCTTGATAACGCGGTCCGCCCCCAGGTGGGTCGTCGGGGCAGTGCCGCTTGCAGTGTTGTTCCGGGAAGGTATTTTTTAGATCCTGTAAAGATCACTGATGCACTGCAAATAAGTTTTCCTTATTTTCAGGTCTCCCTTCGCGGTTGAGGGAAGCGAACGTGAGCTGGTCCTTCAGATTTTGGAGAAGGGCCCGTGGATGACGTCGTCCCCCCCAGGATGGGCCCTGTCTTCGAATGCGCGGCCGACAAAAAGATCGTCGGGATCGCGGCAAGATTTAAAAAAATATATAATTTGTAATATCCTCTTCTATGGTCTTTCTCCATTCGGTTCCGTCAGGCACTGACAGTGCTTTTTCCGCAATTTTTGGGCCTAGCACGAAATCGCTTATTTTTACTGCAAATTACGAATAACTTTGCTTGGGCTTGGTGTCTAGCTGCTCGGAATGCCTGGGAAGCGCTGATTGCGGACCACGTTGACAGCATGAGCCAGTGATGGCATCAACATTTGGAGGGCACACGTCTGCAGTCGCTCGCGCAACCTCCGACGGTTCCACTAGCGCTTTCGTTGAGTTTTTTGCAGTCAATGCTATCATAATTTAAGTGTAAACCCACGGCACCATCGCTGAATCCAGGTTGACAAGGTGGGGCCAGCGTGTTGTTTATGCCCTTGCACGGAAAGCAATCTTCGTCAAAGAAAATGTCACGGTTGACGAAGAAACCGTCGGTTTCTCTGTCCCACAAGTTGTACCCTTTTACGCCCTCGGGGTACCCGGCGAACATATATTCTACTGCCTTTGGGTCCAGTTTGGACGATCGACGCCGCTTGTTTATGGCCCAGGGATCTGCATCCAGATGCCCTTTGCCAAACCACAGCTGGTTTGGCACCTGCCCGCCCACCGAGCTGGTGGAACGCGTATTTCGTACATAACCGGAAGTTTCAAGGGAGTGCGCCCAGAGTGCTTTGGGAATACCAGACTCTGGTTCCAGAGGTTTTACCATACATGTTTCATGAAGGAAATAGAGATGACGTCTGCCTTTTGAAGAGGAGTTTGTACGGGATACGCCTGCCAGGCAGGCAGTGGAATGTGAGGCTTGGAGGGGTTCTCAAGAGCGTCGGTGTAACCAGGCCCAAAGCAGATCCCCGTCTCTATTTCGACAATCCTCACCTTCCTTCCATCCCCTCTTCTTCCTCTGTTAGCTTAATCTCTTCGTCCCCTACCCCCTCCCTTCGACATGTACCTGCCGCCACTATTCTGAGCAGGCAGACTGCTGCGGACTTCTTTTACTAATAAACGTCACTGCCACCACCACCACCATCCCGTATGGCAACGTTCTCTCCGTTGATTTCATGAAAAACGAATGGCGTATTGTCATCAAGTAATACAAGGTGGTCGTGATGGTGGTGAAAGGGCAAGTAACACAAAATAGCGTACGCCCCCGTTTTCAGTAAATCAGGGGAAAGAACGAGGTCACTGGGGATGATGGTTGACTACGTGCGTGCTGTATGGTGAAGTTCATTTTTAAAGGTGTACCATGATCAAGATTTATTTCAGTTCTCAAAAGTAGAATGGCGTCTTCATTGCGTACCGCTATGTGGCGTGAGAGGCGAACACTTTTATTGTTAAGCTTCAACCACACCGGCAAAGTTGGATAACTAGCACTGATGATGTGTAGCAGTGGGAAGACTGCAACACAGCGTTTGCGACAGTCGTCGCACTAACAATGGAATCTTGGAATCTAGCAATCCTCTTTGAAGATGATAGAGGTACGCATGTGCTTCACTTTTAGGTGGCCAAGTACAGTGTGCCGTTGTCACGTTCGCAGCTTTCCGCGAGTCTTCGTTCGTTGCATGGTGATGTCCAGCACACATATTAATCTAGAGATCATATTGCTCTAGAGTTGGCATCTACGTACCCTTAGTTTAGTCCGTGTGAAACGTTAGAGGGAGCCAGTCTGTGTGGCTGGGCTTCCGCTCTGATGCCAATACAGAGAGAGAGAGAGATCTTGGTATTCGCAATAATAGGGCTGGGATCTCTTCTATGTTTTGGTTGCGTGTTCACGAGCGCAGCGTCTCGGTTCTCACTGATTTAAGGGGCCTAGTGCTCCCTATTACCTGTAGAGCTCTCCTGGCTGCGTCGTGGTCCCTGAGTAAATATTGGTATCACGGGACAGTTTGCCTTCCCCCTCGTCAGGTTTTCCTTGCAGCAACTCGTACGGCCTTTCGGTTCATCTGGGGCAACGGAGCTGAGTGGGTATCCCGTACACGTATGTAGCAGCCGAGAGAGGTTGGCGGTTTGCGGGTTCCGCACGTAAGAATCAACTGTCTTGCGCTCGGGATAAAGGCAATTTTTGACGGCCTTAGTGACCCTGGCCACCCCGCCCACGATCTCCTGCAATACTGCTTAGGTCCAGACGTACGTCTGTTTCAAAGATGAAAGTCACTGAAAAGGTTAGCCAGCTGTAGGACTCGAACCCACATCTTCTGGATTAACGGTCCAGGGCTCTACCAATTGAGCTAAGCTAACACGCCTTCGCAGCGACTTCCAGGGTGCGTCATCTGAAGGGACAAACCAGTCACTCTCTCTCACTCATCCTCCTTTCACTCTTACATTTTTGCACACTCATACACACATTCATACGACAGGGATCGACGCCTTTTTCGAACCTTTTCAGTGACTTTCATCTTTTAATTTCTTAGGCAACTTGAGGCCTTGTACGTGTTTGTCCCTCCTATGTTGTTCCAGCCTCAGATCATCAGTTCTCTCATGTACGTCTGTTTCGCCCGCTTGTGCAGAATAGACCGCGCTCTGAGTTTGTGGCCTCGCACTTGAGAGAGTACGTTTGAACGTCCTTCGCCTACGCGCTATGCCGCTCTTCTGAAGCTCCTTCCGACGGCGAGCTCGGCTGTGCCTCGGCCGATCGCGTGGCGTCATATTACGGCCGGCTGGTTGGATGCGCGCCGTGCAAGCTTGCAGTGGCGTCTTGCGCACGACGTTTTACCTCTCAGGGACAGGTTGTCCCGCTTCGGTTTGACCAGGCCTTTTTGCCCTTTCTCTGCCCTACCTTTGAAACATCGGAGCACGCTTTTCGCAATTGTCTGCTCCGGGGTTTTTTGTGGCACAAGGCTGAGGTGCTTTAGGGCATTCCGTTCATTCGGTAGAGCACGGTCCAGTTAGTGAGCTCGCTCCCAGTTCCGGTCTGCGATAGACGCCAGATTGTACTCCTGGCGGTAGAAATAAAGTACCAGGTCTGGATAGCACGCTGCATAGCTGTGCACGGTGGCCGTGCTCGCACCGCCGTTGAGGTACTGAACAGGGTCAGAGCGGGCATCCGTAGAGTGTTATACAGGGAGAGAGCAGTCCTTGGGGCCGTCCAGTTTGGTAGGTGGTGGCAAACATCAGCGACCCTCTTCGAAGAAAGGAATGGTAGGTATATCATCCGCTTCTAATATCCTTCGTGCTGCTGTCCCACGAGCAACTCTCCGTGAGTTATGGTTTGTTGCGAGGTGGCATCTAGCACGTACATCAATCCCAGAACAGCCGTGAGCTCGTCTTCGGGTGTTGGCGTTGCGATGGTTGTAGACTAGTGCTTTTGTTGCGTTAAAGGGAGCCAGCCAATATGGCTGGTCTTCCACGATGATGCCAATACATATATGTCGCTCTCGTAGCAAGGAGGAAAGTTGGCAGTTGGCAATACGAGGAAAGTGAAGGACAAGAAAGCGAGGACGTTGATAAGAAGGGCCGGGGTATGGGTTTGAAAGGAAAAGGGTATCTAGGAAGGCAAAAAAAAAGTGGCAGAAAGGCGAAGGTTGATATTTAGATTATAAAATATTAGCAAGGGCAGTCGTGTTGCCGAATACAAGGAAATATGGAAGAATGGGTGTCACTATCACAGGGTGCTGCAGTTAAAGGTCGAAGAATCCAAAGGTAAAATTTGGGAGCTGAGAGATGTTATAGAATGGACAACCAGAAGGAGAATAATGAGTATTCTCAAGACCTTGGACCAAGAAATGCATTTGACCGGCTTAAATACGCATATTGAAGAGAAACATTAGAAGGAATTGGGACGGAAAGTCCAATAATAAACAGAATAGGAGCAATGTATCAAAACGCCAGGAGTAGGCTACTCATCAATGGGCAATTGGGCAAGAGCTTTCAGGCCAAGAAAGGAGTAAGGCAAGCTTGCCCCCTTTCTCCCCTGCTGTATGTGTTAGCCTTTGATAGGTTATTACGAGAGCTGAACGAGTCTGACGCAGTGAAAGGGGTTCGATTACCTGGGGCAGTACAGTGTAAAACCATAGTGGCCTATACAGAAGATATCACTATGGTAGTTCAGGGCGAAAAGGAAGTTGAGAAAGCTCTAGAAGTAATGGAAGAATATGGGACAATGAGCGTGGCGAAAATAAAAAAAAACAAATCAAAATTGATGTATTTAGGCGAGGAGAAGCCGAGGAAAGATCTGGGTTTGAGCATTGTGGAGGAGACGAAAATCCTCGGAGTCAGTTTTAATAAGGACGGGGTTTCACACAATAATTGGATGCAGTTGGAAAAATACTTGGAAAAATTGAAGGAAGACTATGCTGAACCAGGGACGCAACTTACAGCTCGAGCGCAGATTGTCAAAAGAATTATGATGCCGAGATGTGCGTACCTGTTTTCTGTCGCTTACCCCTCTCCTGAAATATGTCGTAGAATTGAGAAACTCTGATTTCAGTTTATATGGGATGGGAAAACGCAGTGGGTAGCGCAAGAGAAAATGAAACTGCCTATTGAAGTTGGGGGCCTACAGATTGCTGATCTGAAACAATTGTCACAAGCACATTCTTTACGTGGAATATATAGGATGTTTGATGGCAAGGAGATCGGACAGCAGGTAGCAAAATTTTGACTGTGAATAAACATAAGACATTTTCGCCAACATGGGATGGATCATAGGAGTCCAATGTCGGAATGGTAGCCAGCAATTTATGAAGCAGGGAAGCACACTTTGCTGCAATTGAAAAGATTAGACAAGAGCAAAGACTACAGCGGAAGCTCAGTCGAGAGCTGATGGTGAAAGAAATAGAGAAATATCCATCTACAGTAACAGCGGAAGGTTGGAAAATAATTCATAGTTACTGGTTAGAAGGCAAAAGAAAATCATTCCTGTGGAAAATGGCGCCTGAGGTCATACCAGTGAGGGACAAGTGTTATCTGTGAGATAAAAGCCGCAGAAGGGACTGCGAGCCTTGCGGTCAAATAGAAAAGGTGAGGCACGCCGTCTTCGAGTGTAAGGTACCGGTGTACCTGTTGTCCTGTTTTAAGAAATATTTTGGATTAAGTAACTTAACGTTTGAAGAAGCTGTGGGAATACATGTTGGGAAAGTAACCAAAAGACAACAGATTTTTTACATGTTAGTAGCAGTCGAAATCGCATATCAAGCTTGGGTAAACAGGTGTACAGTGGTGCATGGTGGTGACTGCTGGTGTAAAGAACGAATGAGAAATATAATCAGTTACTACGTACGAACGTGGCTTGGGAGGGAGCGGCTAAGGTTAGGAGCAAAAAACTTCGCGAAACAGTGGCAGTATAGAGGGTTCGAGTAATGGAGGGTATTATTAAATTTAAATTGGCAGGTTAGTTAAATGAATTTAAAATATACTAACGCCGCAACACAAGGAAGATATCTATCGGAATTTTGGGGTGAGTAAATTGTACAGCACAGGAGAGTTGACGCTCTTCTGAAGCACACGATACAGCGTTACACTCAAGTGCAAAAGCAATGGGGCAGAGTTTTAGAACTGGCCTCAGTTGTTGACTTGGTTGGGGAAAATAAAGCAAATCAGTAAATTAAGGATATACGGAGAGGCAGGCTAAAAGGTAAGGAAGATGGGCTCGCTAATTTTGTGATTCATCTAATCAGTCAACAATACAAGCTCTGGTAGCTTGCCTAGACACACGGTAGGTCTCCTGTTTGATGGCAATACAGCTGTATTGCCATCAAGCAGGAGACCTACCCTGTGTTCAAGTGTGGACGTGTGGCTCCTTTCCGTGTTCAAGTGAGGCCAGAAGTCAAAATTCTTGTTGTGACTTTTGATTGCAGTGACATACCTGGCGTAAATTGGCCACGAGTGTTTATTCGTTGCAGAGCTGTCCTACGGCAGCTTAGGTTTGTTGATTTGCCCATTGCTTTTTTGCGCTCTTCTGCTAGTGGGCTGCTACTACAGTCGCTTGTGTTTCCTAGGAGTCGTTGACACGCCGCCACCACTAATTCGTACTGCCATCACTAGGCTCGCGTTGAGCTTTCTCTGCGGCGGTTCGGTGGCGTGGGTCGCGAGGTCCTGCTTGCATCGTGCACGTGACCAGGGCGACTTAGCCTTTGCGGTGGTGCTCGACAAGTGCCTTGCACTTCAGTCGTGTGTTTATTTCGAGGCATTGCACACACCCCAACACCCAGCGTGCGCATTAGAGCAGTACTCTCTGGGATGTACCACCAAGTGATTCGTTGAGAGCCCTAGGTTTCGGCCTAGGTCCGAAGTCCTGCCTCATCAATACAGAGCCTGTGTTGATGTAGTAAGACGTTTACGACTCGAGCTTCCGGACGCTGACATCTAGTTATGGGCTGACAGCGATTTTTATACAGCTATCAGGGAGTTGGAGCACGGTCCCCCTTCGGTGCCAACAAAGCTGTCTTGGCGTCGGACCACTGCGGCGTGACTAGATGTCCGCCGCGCCAGTCTTGAGTGGAAGTTGGCCCACGATTTTCTTCATCTTCGTGGGTGATTTCACCGTTTACACACCTCTCGCTCGACGGTTGCCCGTCTTGCGGGATGTGTGAAACAGCAGAGCGCTGTTTCAGGCTTTGTCATGTTCCTCTTTTGCTGTTGCGCAGAATAACCCTGATATTTCAGGGGTCGACTGTCGCCTGGGCCACCGTACAGTTCCTGGAACCGCTGCCTGTTCCGTGCGTTCAGCGTAAACAACTGGCATTATTATTAATTACCGAGATCAACTTTCAAATTTGCATCCGTCGTTGCCGGCTGGCTTTTGCCTGGCCTAGACTTCGGGGAAGCAGCTATAGTTCAGGCTGTCAGGGCAGGGCTTCGTAGTCACTCGTCCCCCAGTTGTGATACCCGAAAGTAATCTACATCATTGTGTTCGTCTAGAAATGTCCTTTCTTCGCATAGCGAATACGTCGTATTGTGAATTGGGGCAACGCCCCTAATAGGCTTTGTGTGAGGGATATCTACGGAAAATGCGTAAATTCGACACCGCGCATCCCATATATTCCTACTCGTAACATCGTTCATTTTGCTCGCAAGCGTTCAGCATGACTATTCTTAGTTGTCGTACCCCAGAATAAATGACAATAGTTTATGTGAGACATGAACAGTGAACGATATAGTAGTAGCTTAATTCGAAAAGGAAACATGTGTCTATGCCTAGCGGTCATGCATAACAGTTTACACAGTTTATTGTGAACTTATTCAATGTGAACGTAGCGTGTCTCTCGTGTTTGTCCTCGTTCCTGTTTCGATGCATCGAAGAATCATGTATCAACCTGCCCATCTAGTAACCAAAGTATTCAATGTGTTCATCACATAGCAACTGTTCGTTAAAGATGACACTCAAACATTTGATGCATTTTACAATATCAAGACGACTACTCAGATATACTATCTCTTTATTTAGACTAAAACTCCTGTTTTTGGTCGAAATGTGACTGCTTCAGTTTTACTACTATTAATACGTGAAGAGTTTAAATTAACCCATTTTTCCAAGTTGCAAAGCATCTCGCTAGCAGTAGTGGCTATTACATCAATATCAGAGCCACTGGAAAAAACGCTTGCATCGTCCGCATACGAAATAAATTCACAATTGGCATCAATGTTAATTATGTCATTTAGGTATCGGGTATCAGATCCGGTATCTCAACTGGGCCGTCGAGTTGTGAGGTTCCCAAAACGTACCATATTTTACATAGGAGGCAAATTTGCGATTTTTTATCTCCTCAAAGGCAAACCTTAAGATCTTCACAACTTACGATGCAATGCTACCCACCCCAGACAATATGTAAAAAAAAATGTGTTAAATAGTTATGAAGATACGTGGCGTCAAACTGCGTAGGAAATGCAATGGTCGAAATGTCCACATCAGAATGATAATTCATTAAAATAGAACCACCGATTATTTTCAACTACTTTCAGCGCCAATGTGCCTTCTAAGGACGAGGGTTTAATATATATTTGAAAGAAAAAAATTTACCTCCGTGCATGATCTGGCGTGAAATCACCGTATAATAACTGAATAATTCAGTGTATTGCAGACGTACGTTCCATTTATCGAGCAACGCATCATTACTCATGAAGCAGTCACAACTTACAAGTCATCTTTACAAGTTAGTTGTACTGGTTGTACATGCGTGAGGGACTAGAGTTTTGTGTACTTCTTCCCAGAATGTGTCGCACAGTAGAAATTTCAGGAGCACCGCCTAATGCAGCTGAGGGTGCATGCGTGGTATTATGCAGTCCAGCATGGCTACGAAGAGCGTGTCGTGTCCTGTTCCTTGGGATGCTGGACATAGAAGTTTACTGTCATGAGCGCAAAATAATGTGCTTGCTGATATTGTCAAATGGCTACGCATGTCCCTTCAACAACAGATTCCAAAGATATGGTATTGCGTTTCAATGAGAAAGCTAATCTCGAAAATGTGCTAGCGTCATAATACGTGATGCAGATAAGGTCTTCTTCGCCAGACCTGGGTCATCTCCAGAGACCTCCCACATGAAGTGGTCACAGGCTGCCAAACATAGCATTCTGAAATCTTTCTCGTCCTTTAAGTAGCATTCAACTGAATTTTGTTAGACCCGTAAATCATTTTATCCTGTCATTGATGTGATCTGTGGTACTGTCAAATGGGTGCACGTGTCTGTGCAGCAGTATGTATCGCGGAACTGGTACTGTTTCTAGCGTTTAAATGGGAAAGCTAATCTCGTAAATATGGTAACGCCGAAATAGATCATGCTGATAAGGTGCTCTTTGCCAGACTGGAGTCGTTTTGATGCAGACAGGGCTCTTAAAAGTTCCGTCATGTTGAAGGGTTTGTTGTAGGCATAGCAGTCATCAGTGCCGTACACAACCTTGCGTTTTTCAGTAGAGTTCTTTATCTTTAAGAATTCTTTGCTGTAGTGGGAAGATGACGATACATTCTGGTAGTGTTCACCCAGGGCGTCAGCCTGTTCTTCAAAAGTCTCACAAACAACGCCATTTTTCTGGAGAAGGGGACAGAGAAGCTGGTATAATCACCTTTGATTTTTCTGATCCTGTTCCATACCACTTTTGCTGGCGTATTTGCAGTTAAGGAAGACACGAACCCCTTCCAAGAGTTTCGTTTTGCTTGTTTTCGTGTCCATCTCGCCTTAGCTCTGGCTCTTTTGAACAGCAGTAGATTTGCTGGTGTAGGATACCTTCGGAACCTACCCATTGCACGGTTCTGTTCCTTTCTAGCCTTTTCGCAGTCATTTGTCCACCAGGGTTTGCAACGCCTGGGGAGGTGACCCGTGGTCTACGGAATAGACTTAGTGGCAGCCTTTATTACCATGTCCACAAAGAAATCATTGGCCTCGTCAATATCCATTCCCTGCAACGATTCCAACAACTGAGAGGTTTCCTCTTGAAAAGACACCCAGTCTGCTAAGGCAGCTTTCCACCAGGGCGGTCGCATAGTTAAAGATTTAGATGGAAGGCGGAGTTTGGGCACCACAGGGAAGTGGTTGCTACTGTAAGGGTTGTTGTCCACACACCAGTCTATATTCTGGGAGAGAGATGGAGTACAGAAAGAAAGACCAATGACTGAAAATGATTGTGAAGCACTGTTAACATGAGTCGTTCCTCCTGTGTTAAGGAGGGAAATTGACAATCACAGCAGTATTCTCTCCAATAGTTTGCCTCTGCCGTCTGGTCTTGTGCTTCCCCAGAGAAAGTTATGTGCATTGAAATCTCCTAGCAACAGGAACGGCCTTGGAAGTTCATTAATCAAATTTTCAACACGAAGCTACTAAGTAGAGGTGTAATTTCGAGTGCTCTTCTTATTCGAGAGGAGTAATTTCGAGTGCTTTCTGGTGCTTTTTTGCGTGGGAGCCGCGTTAATCGCGGTTTTCCCAACTTTTCACGATGGACAGCAACCCGCCTTTCCGTGAGTGGTGTTTCGGCGTTCGGATTCCGGACGTCGCGATGATGGACGACCTCGTCGACGCAGTCTTCGATGCCGTTGGTCCCGGCAACTTTTACGGGATCTCCCACCGTGGTGGAAACCTGTATGAGGTGGGTCTCGCAACGCGGTCTGCTCTGGACCGTGTCCTGGAATGCGGCCTGATTGTCGCGGAGCAGCCGTGCTCCATTGATCTCTTCGGTCCACGCTTGGTGAGCGTGGTGTGTAAGATGGTCCCGTTGTACATGCGGGATGAAAACCTGCTCCGGGTCTTGAACAAGTACGGTAAGGTCCTGAAGATGGAAGATGTGACCTTCCAGGACAGGAAGGGAAGAGGAACTCTGCGTACGGGCAATAAGAAGGTCCTAATGGAAATGAGTCAGAAGAGTCCGCTGCCCAATTTCATCCGGGTTGTTGAGGCTCTCATCCAGTGCGATTACCCGGGTGTTAAGCGTGTGTGCCGTCGGTGCAAGCAAGAGGGCCACTTTCGGTCCGCCTGTAAGGTGCCCTTCTGTGAGCGGTGTTCCAGCTTTGGTCATACGACGGATGAGTGTGGGTCCCGTTGCCGTCGGTGCCGCAGTAGGCACTCCCAGGGCCCTTGCCCTGCTCCGGCTTCTTACGCCACCGTGGCCAACACAGATTTTCCGCAGCTACCTCCTGTGCAGCGGCGGGCCAGCCCTACTCCGGTGACGGCGGTTGTTTCTGCAACGGGGATTGGGAACATGCATGAGGAGCCAGCGACAATCCCAGGGGATCGAAATGAAGCTGAGGCGCAGCTGATGGCGCCGACTTTGGCATCTCCTGTTGACCCGCTTGTTACTGAAGCTGCTCCACCCGTCTCGTCCCTCATTCTGGGTGGTGTTGTCCCAGACATCAGAGGTAGTTCGGACAGTGAGGCCACCATTGTTTCCGTTGCCCCGGAATCAACGGTACCGAGAGGCGACGTAGGCGACCAGTCCATGTCCGACAACTCAACTTCAGGTGAAAGCAGTATGAAAACAGTCAACAATGGAGTAGCCCATCGGAGGAAGAAACGGAAAACGCAGCCACCACTCGTTCGCGAGCTGTTTGGCTCGGAATCAGAAAGTTCGTAGGTTCTGCACTTACTCTTGTATGATGGAATTCCTTAGTGTTCGTGTTGCTCTGGTAGCTGTTTTCTTGTATTCCATTCCTATCATGCGCGTCAAAGTTGTCACTCTAAATGTTAACGGTCTACGCAATGTCGACAAACAAGCGGACGTTGTTAGCTTTGGACGACGTTTGGGAGCGCATATTTTGCTGTTGCAAGAAACTCATTTCTATTCTACGCGAGACGTCACGCAATTTAAAACTCGATTCAATGTTCCTGTTTATGCCAGCTTAGGGTCGGCAAACGCGTGCCGTGTTGCTGTGGTGATCTTGGATAGAGTTTTGTTGAATCGGTTTTTCTGTACGTACGATGCCGAAGGTCGGCTATTGTGTTTTGATTTTTATGTAGGAGATGTAAAGTATCGGATTGTTAACCTGTATGCCCCTGCGCGGGCTACTCACACCAACAGTTTTTTTTCTTCGCTCGACGCGACCTTATTGTCCACAAGAAACGTCATTCTTGCGGGCGACTTTAATTGTGTTATCGACTCGCAGGTAGATGTCATAGGCCAAGGTCAGGGGCGACCTGTATGGAATGCTCGGGAATTAGTTCGGCTTGTGGAACAGTTTCAACTTGTTGACACCTGGAGAGTGGTTCATGGGCCACAACTTGTGAGCGCCACTTGGCGGCGTGGCATGTCTGGCTCGCGCTTAGACCGCATTTATATTCCTGATAGTTTACGCGACAAGATAATATCTTGTGACCATCATAGCATTCCTTCGACTGCTAGATACAAGTTTGACCACTCGGCAGTCCTCCTGGCCCTTGACCTGGACCATCCGCCCGCTCTGCATCGTCCCTTTTGGCGTTTAGATAGAACACTGCTGTCTGATAGTGATGTAGTGAGTGCGGCCCGCACATTACTGTCTGTTCCCGTCTCACCCCTTTTGTGTCACTGGCAAAGACGTAAACGCGATCTGCGTACCCTTTTTGCTGAGTGGGGAAAGCGCCGTGCAAGAGAGCGAACGCGGGAGTTTAACCGTGTGTGTGACAAAATACGGGTCGTTCGGAGGGGTGTTCCTCTCACCATGCAGTCTCAGGATTATCTCGATGGCCTGATTGCTAAACGCGATCTTCTGTTGAGATCCACCTCGACTGCTGCTCAGTTGGAACGGGTACGCAGCCGCTCAGTGTCAGGAGTTCAGATGTACCGCTTCCTGCAGGAACGGAAAATGCATAAGACGAGTGTTCTTACCTCTTGCCTGTTACCGAACGGTTCTGTGACCACTGATCCTTCAACGGTCTTCCAGACATTTAACGAGTTCTACTCACGTGACCTTTCTGCAGGCTGTCCTCAATTCAATAGTAACGATCCCTTTTTTGACATCCTTCCTCGTTTAGACAGCGTGGACCAGGAGATTCTTCGCGCTCCTCTATCAGCAGAGGAACTTGACGAAGCTCTAAACCATATGCGTCGCGGTACAGCCCCAGGTCCTGACGGTTTGCCAATCGAGTTTTATCGAACCTTCTGGAGAGATTTGCGACCTTTCCTCTATGAGTTATTCTCTTCCATGATGACTAGTGCGAGAATTCCGACGTTCTTCACGTTCGGTCGTATTATACTTGTTCCCAAGAAAGGCGTTGATCTGTCGAACCCGGGCTCGTGGCGTCCGATCACCTTGCTGAACACCGACTACAAGCTCTTCATGTCGGTGTTGAACCGGCGCCTTTGTGCCGTTTCCACGAGCATTATTCATGAAGCTCAAGGCTGTGCAGTCCCAGGCCGGGGAATGTATCCAGCCTTAGCAGGCATTCGCGATTTGCTGGAGTATACTGGTCGGAGCAATGGCAGCGGTTGTGTCCTCTCGTTAGACCAGAGTAAGGCTTTCGACAGGGTTCTGCATTCATTCTTATTTTGCGTCCTTCACAAATATGGTTTTCCCCGTGAGTTTTGCTCTGTAATACAAAATATTTACGAGTCCCACACCAGCAGCCTGTTCTTCAATGGACGAGAAGGCCCTCCTTTCAGAGTAGCCTGCGGCGTCCGACAAGGGTGCCCTATGTCACCGTTGCTTTTTGTTCTCACGTTGGACATTTTTGTCCGACACGTTCTCGCCCATCCAGGCATTCGGGGTCTCCCAATACCGGGCGGTGGGGCCATTAGGGTATCTGCGTACGCAGACGATGTCACCCTCTTTCTGCGGGATTTGGAGTCCATACGTAACGTCTGTAACGTTTTTCACCGGTACGCTCTCCTTTCTGGCGCTCAGCTGAACTCATCTAAGAGCAAGATCATGGTATTGGGTTCATTCTCTGTGCGAGCCGTGGTTCCGTTCGCTCAGTGTACGGTGCTGCGGGTCCTGGGCATCCTTTTTGACAGGCGAGGGATCCAAACTGCAAACTGGGACTCCGCCATTACCGCTGTCAGTGCGAAAGTGCGATCGGCGCAATGCTTCTCTTTCAGCTTCGCTGAGCGGAGTTATTTTATTCGCTCTGTCCTTTGCGCTCGTTTGTGGCACTTGGGGCAGATTTTGCCTCCTCCTCCTCGAACTGTCATTCGCTTGAATGCCATCTTGTTTGCGTTCTTTTGGTCTGGAAGGCAAGCAGTGGTTAACCGCCCAACGTTGATGCTTTCAGTTTCTTTGGGCGGCTGGAGTATACCAAACATCTCGGTTATCTGTCAATGTCTGGCGCTTAAGGTTCTGTTAAGGGTACTCCGTGATGCCACGTGTGCAGCGCACCCACTGGCAGTGTACTTTTGTTCTGAACAGACGCACTTTCTGCCAGGTCTTCCTCCACTGGACAGTCTGGTAAGCGCTGACGCACCTCTTCAGCTGCATGGCTCGTTGGTGGATTTCTTCTGTCGGATACAGCGCCACTTGCGGGACAGGGATGTCTTGGAAGTGCCTGCTGTCCGGATTTCTGAGCGCCTGGCACTGACGGCGGACAAGGCTCGTGCCCGCCTTCGTAACCTACGTCTTCCCTTCCGAAGTCGCATGTTTAACGACCTCCCCGGTGCGCCACGTGACTTCATGTGGCAAGCCTGGTGGGATGCTCTGCCTACCCTCGGGCGCCTCTCTCGGATGGGTGTAACAAGAAACTCCTCTTGTTGCTTCTGTAATGAAGAAGAAACCTTACACCACATATTTTACGAATGCCGGGTTTCAAGGTGTTTCTGGTCGCGAACTGCGCGTTGTTTCTCGTTGCGGTGCCCGTTAGAGTGGGGTGCCCTCCGCGTTGCACCGCGATCGGTAACGCATCGGCTATGCCGCTTGGTTACTTTTTTAGGGTTTCATGTTCTCTGGATGGCCCGTAACAGGGCGGTGGTGAGACGTGCGAGGTTCCTTCCAGTCCTGGCAGTTATAGCATCCCTTCGTGGTGAGGTACGAAACTTTCTGACCAGTGAGTTGCACCACTTGGACCTCACTGCTTTCTCATTGACGTGGCTAGCCACGAACGTTTTCACCGTGAAAAATTCCTTAATATTTTTCACGCACTGTTGAGTTGTCTTAAAACTCTCCTTCATACAGTGTTAAAACATCAAATGAAAGCTGGTCGTATCTTTCCTTCTTAGTCCTCTCTCTTCACTAATTTAGCACTGTATAGGATTTCTTCCTCATAGTTTCAGTGGTTCATTGCATGTAATGTAATGCAATGTATATAATGTATGTAATGTAATGTAATGTTCTTCACTGGTTCATTGTATGCGCTGTTCTTCGCTGTCTCTTTTTATCTACCACTGTTTATTCATTGTATGTTATTAACTGGTTACTCTGTATATACTGCTGTTATTCGTTCTATGTTATCAACTGGTTTCTCTGTATATACCACTGTCATCCGTTGCATGTTATTAACCGGCTTCACTGTATATACCACTGTTATTTACTACTTGCACTGTACATATCATCAGGTTAATGTAATAAATTTTCTTTATATATATAGGTATAAAGAACACACTGTTGCGACACGGTCGATACATATTTGAACAGCGACAGCCTCAAGATTTGTGTTAAGCGAGAGAGATTTGACAGGGAGCATTTTTGTGGTGAGGATGGCCACACCCCTAGAATCACGTCCTGTGCTCATCCGGTCTTTTCGATGAATGTTCCAGCGACGTAGTTGGACCGACGTTTCTTGACTTAGATTTGTCTCTTGGAGACAAAGGCGTATAGCACGGTGTCTCTCAGAAATATCTTCGATATCGTCAAAACTACGGAGAAGTCCTCGACAATTCCATTGAATAATGCTCTTGGAACTCATCACAAGCGTTGAGAGAAAGAGGAGGAGCAAGAGCTGACATATACTCCGGCAACGTAAAGACTGTGAGAATGATTTGTGCATCAGTGTGTAATAATTAGGGAGGCTGTATCCTTGGTGGAGGAACCCGCTGCTGTTGTTTTGTTTTTGAGCCCCTACCTCTTCCACCATTTTTGTTTCCTCTCTGCTCTTTACTAAGAGTGGACCGTGGCAAAGTTGATGACGACTTCTGCGATAAGCAGTCGTCGTCATCAACATCCATACTCTGTGTCGCATTTTGAGACAGGTGCTTTGAAAGCCCGTCCCAAATGGAGGGAGTTGCGAACACCTCCTCTGCGGCTCCGGCAGTCTCCCCCTGGCTGTTTTGTTGTATGGTCACTGAAGAGCAAACCTCAGTGACCTCTTTGTGCTGGGGAATGTGGAGTGGAGGCCCAGGGGTCTGGGTCTCCACTGAAACTCTGAGTGGTGCCACTCCCCTGCGCGCCACCTCAGAGAACGTTCCTTTTCTCTGGAACTCTAACTGTGCTCTTGCCGCTCGGTATGCAATATTCTGTTCTGTCTTTATTTTGAGTACTTGTTTTTCTTCCTTCCAGAAAGGATAGCATCTGGAATACGCTGGGTGGCTACCCTCACAGTTTGTGCATCGTACATTATTAGAACAGGTCTCGGAAGAGTGATCCTTACCAGCACACTTTGCACAGACAGCCTGCCCACGGCACACCTGTGAACCGTGGCCAAACCGCTGGCACTTGTAACAGCGTCTGGGTTGGGGATATATGCTCTGACATGGCAGCGTACATATCCGGCCTTTATGATTGTAGGAAGACTGCGAAGTTGAAAACAGAGTACAATGTGCTCTTTGCTGAAATGACACCCTGCTACCTCAGGCCCTCTTCAAGTTCCTGCTCAGTGCACCAGAGCAACTGATCTTCCGAAATGCATTTGATTGTATTGAGGGTTCTGTGTGGAGAAGTGGTCACGGCAATGCCGTCAATGTTCCTTAGTGAAAGAAGTGCCAGACTCTGCTCCTTTGTCTCAATCTGAACTAGCAGATCACCAGTGCTCAGTTTTTTCGCATTGTAACTTTTACCTATTGTTTTCACTAGTGTCTTTGCAACAACGAATGGTGATATTTTCCCAAGTGGCTTTGATTCTTCATCAGAGTGAACAACAATAATCTTGAAGTTGAACTATGAAGTTGAACCTTTTTGTTCCATCGGTGCGGAACCGTTTCCGGTTCCGATCATCGTGTTTTCAGTTGTTGTTTTCCATACAAGAAAACATGCTAGTCAGTGCAGAGACCCTGTCGCCCACCACGGAGCCCAACCAGGGGACCATGCCCAGCACGGTAACAGGTGTATCTGCACGATACCCAAGTGCAGTTTCGGGAGGGTGAAAGACTGTCCAAAGTTGACCCTTGCCGCCAAAGAAGGTGAAAGAGGAAGGAGGAGTAGAAGAGAAAGTAGAAAGAAAAAGTAATGAAAAGGTGGATAGCGACGAGCTGAATAATCCTGGCCGGGCCTTCCATGACCACCCGACTGTGGGAAGCAGGGGCCAAAGCGATGTGTTGCTTTCCCGGAGCGGCCTCGAAGGGTCCTAAACAACCTCCGCGTCCACTCAACCGCCTTTCCCCAGACACGGGACAGCCACGCACAGCTATCCCTATTGAAAAATACTTCAGAAAATCTTACAAAAGAAATCTCTCAGACCGCTGAAGGAATTTCTATGAGGTTATGAGACTAAATCTTACAAAATTTCTCTCAGAGTTTCTTACAGGGAACCTGTATGATTCCAGAGAGGCTTTGCTACAGGATTTCTTACAGGCAGTGGCAATGCAGCTTTCTTACAGGGCGACCTGTGAGGCTTTCTCACAGGATTTCTTACAGGCCTCGAGGCCCGCAAGAAAGCCTGTGAGAAAGGGTAATGGGACACCCTGAAAGAAACACCCTAAGAAAGCTGCACTGCCACAAATTTTAAGGATCCCAGACTTACTTGCTGAGAAGTATTGAGAGTAAGTCGCATGCCGTCACTGTAAGGAATGTTGCAGTACATTTGTGGTCCAGCCAATAAATTCAGAAAGGCATGACCCAACGCATTGTACAGGTACCTGAAATGTCCAATGTGATGACCAAAACAATTATTCACGTGATTATGCCAAGTTTATGTCTTGCACCTTGGGAACGCGTAGGCTTTCTTGCGTAAAAGTACCATCCAACTTTCTCGAGACGAGAATGGGTTACAACCACGAACTCGACTCCAATGCGTTAATTCCGGCTGCCTGCCGCTTCTTACGAGTTTACCTGGAAGAAACGCTTACGCTTACCTACAAGAAACAGCATTTCAAAAAGCACGGTTACAACAATATGTGTGTGCGTGAGCGATAGGCATAGAAATATGTAACGTAACCGTTTGCCCAAAGCACAGTTGCTATATCAATCTCACTGCATTCTACCTTCTGATCCACAGAATACCTGCGAACAGGGGTAAAGACGCATAAAGAATGGGAATGCATAGCACGGACGATTATATACTACACGCACACATGCTATATACCACAAAAGTGACGAATATCCTGAATGCCATGCGATATTTGCTTGAGATGCGTAGCTGCGTCCATACGCTTCGTCGTTTCAAAGCAGACTAACTAACTTGCTGGCAGTTGGAATAAACGCCTCCACTAATGTACGATGGAATGTCATAACACGTTATATAATTAATAGTTTCAATAGGAACGACTAAGCGGAGCAACCATGACACTTCTACCTAAGAGGGATTATTCACAAATATACCAAATTACACGAACTACTTTTCAACACGGACAACATATCGCTGTGTGCGGCCCGTCAGTTCTTGCTTCATGTTCATCCGATAGGGAAATATCCTTCAAAATTTCGCTTCATACTGAAGAGAAGTTCGTGAGAAAGTCAGTCCTCTATGAATCACGCTGTTTGCTCATAGAAATCACAAGGCCAGACCCTGAATTATCCCACAGTATATTTTCTCATTGGTGTGCCTGTGAGGATACGTATACGAATCGGCATCCTGTGTAGGAAATTCTGAAAGACGAAGACGCTTCTGTAGGAAATTCTCAGAGAATGCTATGTTTCGATGAGATTTTTTGAAGTATTTTGCAATAGGGAGGGTCTCTCTTTTGCCGCGACCCAACCGTGAGAGCAGAAGGGGGCTACTACGGCTGCTGCCGGGCGATGGGGACGCCACTTTCCAAACGCCGGGCTGGTATTTGAGAGCAATGAAACAGTTTGAAGAATCCAGTGTCTCTTATCACCAATCAAAAAGAAGTGACCCGTGATAACTGCTCGCTCACTTCTCCTGTCCTCCTCCTTCCTTTCCGGTTTCATGCCTCCTCTCACCTATACACGTGTACAAACGTAAAGTTCTCTTACTTTTACAACGCGTAATATTAGGCTAAGCGCATTTTAGGGAAACGTGTCTGCGAATCTTGGGCATTAATGCAAAACATCGACACGCAATGCCGACATCCGGCACTGCCCAGCCTCCTCTCTGTGGAGGCATTCGGAGCATCTGTTGATCGAGAACTGCTTTTTCCGGCTCCAGAAGAACGAGAAGATCTTCGTGTTTATACGTCATGTTGCATGCAGTGGCAGGCGGCAGAAGAACGTGGACCAGAAACCAAAGGTGGCCTAGAGAGACGTACCGGTGGAGATGCTCGCTTTCCTGCTCGCTCTCTGTAAGAGAAGTCGTACTCCTGCGCTGCGTGACACGAGTCCTGGATCCGACGAGTGGCTAGTGCCCACTTCAGAGGAGTGGGGGCCATCTTGATAAAAGAAAAACACACACAAAGGATGCGCATGCTCGTGGAATGCTGGATCGGAAAGTCGGGTTCGACATAAAACGATCCATGAGGGAGAGTGTTGGACATTTGGGTGTTAAGTTGACTGCTTGATACTGGTGCATATTGCTTGTATAGCTGCAGGACTGGCATTAGCGAGCATGGGTCGTTGTCATGATCTTCAGCATCGATCACGAAGGGTATGTCGTCATCAGCATACGCAGAGACCTTCCAACTTCCCACTCCAGGAAGGAGGACTTCATTGACTTCACGGGACGCGTTTACGCATTGTAAAAAAGGAGGTCCAATGCCAGGACGTAGAGGGCGGGAGACAATGGGCAGCCTTAGCGGATGCCTTGCTCGATGGGGAAGCAAGAGGACTGTAGTCCTGCTACACACATCTGGCTGCGGTGGCTCGCCTACAGGAGACGTATGCGGGGCACAGAAATCTCTGGGAGGCCATAAGCGCTCAGCAGCGAAAAGAGGTATGCGTGTAACACTCTGTCAAATGTTTTGTCCTCGTCGAAGAAAAGGAGACTTGCGGACCCTACCCGTTATCGTGTCTACTGCAAGAGGTAGCGGATCCCACTCAGGTTGTCACACAGGCTACGGCCCTGCCCACCGCATGACTAGACAGCACGAAGGAGCAGCAGGGCCATTTGACTGACTTGAAAGGCAATTGCTACTGTGACGAGTTTGTAGTCGTTGTTGAGGAGCGTGGTCGGCCTGCACGATTCTTGATCTGTATGACTGCCAACTTTCTTAGGCACAAGTATAATGCTTTTCAGTCCAAAAGACGATTGGAAGGCGTCAGCCGCGAAACCACGTCGAACAACCCATATGAAGAAAGTACGCAGCACCTTCAGCGTCGTATTACCAACTGCAGGATGGGACAAGCGTAAGCTCGCCCGCATCACGCTTTAAAAAGAAATGTTTCTTGAGAGAGTAAACAAAGGGCTGAAAGGTAGACAACCAATACATTAAACAAATACCAAACACTCAGCTTACAAGTGTGTTGTCCTCAAGCAGGAGAGCTACATATGGAGACCATAACAGAATGTGCCACTCACCCCTGATCATAGCGGACAATGCGAGTGGATCAAAGCCAGTGACGGGAGCATTCGGCTGGCCGGAGCACTGGATGATCAGCGCCCCTATAGTCCAGTATGAACTGCCTGAAACAGACCTAAACTCCTGAACCGAAGGCTAATCGGCATCGTCGTTGCTATTTTTTAATTTTATTTATTATTTGATTAATAATTTTAATTTCCTATTTTTATTGTATTTTATTTATTAGTTTTTATTGATATAGTTTTTATTCTTTTTATCATCTATCAAATTTCTTTCCGCAGTCAGACATGCCAAATGTTTCCGATCCCTTGCTGCAACCGGCAACGATTCCATGAACTTTACGGTCGCACATTCGACGCTTGGAAGCTCAAAAACAACAGCTACTCTGCTCCACAGGAGCAGCGGAATCTGAACCTGCGGAAGCAGTGCTCCGGCGACTTCGAGATGACCCGGGCAGTGACCCGAGCGACAGCCACGCAAGCGGTCAACACGCTCAGCGAGCTGCAGGATACGATGAGTCAGCTTCCACTGGAACCAACCAGCCATAATACGTCGCCAGGCACTCACGTAAGGGCCACCCACCCCACCCGAGACAGGGAGGGAACCAGAGTGCCTACATGAGTAAGGTGTAAAAATCTTTGGGACAAATCGTGGGGAATGGGACAAATGGGAACAAATGGGAAAAATGGGAAAAATCGTTCAGGGACATCTCCAGTACACGTCTGATGGCAGCTATGCAAGCTGCGAAAAGGAGGGGAGGAGCTTCCCCTCTGGGACAGCTGTCTGTGGTATCGGTGAATCACCGAAAGGGATGACCAAGGAAGTGGTGCACCAAAACACACGCTGGATGATTAGGACTGTGAAGGGCCTCAAAGACAGCACGGATCTGAAGTGCTAGAGATCGCTCCGTGATAACCGGCACGCCTAATCCGACCCGATCACGCGTGAGATACAGATGTGAACTTATGACCACTCCAACTGAACCAGCCCACAGGAAACGGAAGGCGTTGCGAGCAATGGCGACCCGAATTACCGCAGGGGGCAGACATACAGCTGCGATGAACCACAGATGGGTGTTTTACCAAGAGGTCAGTAAACGGGCGCAGAAATTGAGATCCAGGTCTACAGATTAGAGTTCACGGAGCGCTCTAGCACTCCGTGCGGTCTAGGCACTCTAAGCGCTCTAGGCCAGTGTACACAATATGCATCACTACTATCGAAGGCAACACCGAACAGTTTGGCTAGGTTTTTGAGGGTACGCCATAGGGGTCAACGCGAGACGGTATTAATTCAAAAAGGCAAAAGGATGCGTGTGTATTGTCATCAAGCAGGAGAGCTACCTATAGAGGTAGCCACCTTTGGACAGACTAACTTTACGTTACAGTCCTACAAGCTAGATAACAACACTCTCTAGGAGGGTTTGCTTTGCGTACTGACCACACCAAGCGAACAATCCAAACACGGGAGAGCCGCTGCTGAGTACAGTACGGTCCTAGCAAGCTGGCTAGAACATGGTTTGCCACTCAGCCTGAAGGTGGCTGAGAAGACGAGTAGACATCAGCCAGCGGCGAGAGCATTTCACAAGACCATACAGTGCTTCCTCACGGACAACGTGGCTAAGAAGCCCTGCCCTGACAGACTGAAATATAGCTGCGTCTCCGAAGTCTGGGCCACAGAAAGCCAGCCGGCAACGATGGATCCAAATTTGAAAGTTTATCTCTGTAATTAAGCCAATTGTTTACGCTGAACGCGCGTAACACGCAACTGTTCCAGGAACTGTACGGTCCGCCAGGCGACAGATGATAGCTGAAATATATGGGTTAATCTGCGCCACAGCAAAAGAGGAACACGACAAAGCCTGAGAAAGTGCTCTGCGGTTTCACACATCCCGCAAGACGTGCAACCGTCAGAGCGAGAGATGTGAAAACGGTGTAATCGCTCACGAAGAGGAAGAACACCGTGGGCCAACTTCCACTGAAGACTGGTGCGGCGGACATCTAGCCAGCCCGCAGTGATCCGATGCCAAGATGCTATCCGAAGCAAGATGCAATACTTCGTCGGCACCGAAGGAACTGGGGGACCAAACTCCAACTCCCGTATAGCTGTATAAAAATCGCTGACAGCCCATAACTGGATGTCAGCGTCCGGAAGCTGGAGTCGCAAACGCCGTACACCATCAACACAGGCACTGTATTGATGTGGCAGGACTTCGGACCTAGGGCTCTCAACGAACCACCTGGTAGCACATTCCAGAGAGTACTGCACTAATGCGCACGCGGGTGTTCGGGCGTGTGCAATGTCTCGAAATAAACGCGCGACTGAAGTGCAAGGCACTTGTCGAGCACCACCGGCAAGGCTAAGCCGCCCCGGTCACGTGTATGGTGCAAGCGGGACCTCGCGACCCACTCCACCGAACCGACCGAACCACAACAGAGGAAACGGAACGCGTGCCTGGTGGTGGCAACGACTCCTAAAGGACTGTAGGCCACTAGCAGATGAGCCCGAAAAGTGATGGGCAAATCAACAAATAACTTAAGCTGTCGTATTGCCAACTGTAGGATGGGACAAACGCAGCTGCCGCAGAACTAATATCAAGAAAAGTCTTCTCGGAACAGCACCGCAAGCGGTACTGCCCCGACGACCAGTTGGCAACGACCTTGTCCAAAACGATTGTTAGTGCGACGACTGACGCAAACGCTGTGTGCATTCTGCCCACTCCTACATATCATCAGTGCTAGTTATCCAACTTTGCCGGTGTGGAGGAAGCTTAACAATAAAAGTGTTCGCCTCTCACGCCACTTAACGGTACACAATCAAGACGACGTTTCACTTTTGAGAACTGAAATAAATGTTGATCGTGGTGCACCCTCAGAAAATGAACTTCACCACATAGCACGTACCTTGCCAACCATCATCCCCAGTGACATAGTTCTTTCCCCTGATTTGGTGTAAACGGGAGCGTACTAAACGGTAAAGCTCTGTTTTGAGAGTGTGATATAATGGCAGCTCAAGCTACTGTGTGCAGACTATTGCTCATTTTGATGAAACTATATTTAAGAAGAAACAATTTTTTCGAATTTTACGAATTTTTCGAATAAGTTTTACGTAAACAAAATACAGAATCCGACACTGAAGATTTTTGTTTAAGTTTAATTTGTACAAGCTTTCGCGTGGAGGTCCACTAGTCTATACTATATATACTTATGTGTGTCACCACTTCACTTTGTACCTGAGGAAGCGTGGACCTCCACGCGAAAGCTTGTACAAATTAAACTTAAACAAAAATCTTCAGTGTCGGCTTCTGTATTTTGTTTACGTGATCTACAGGACTTGACTCCCCTCTTCGTATACGCTTCCAATAATTTTTACGAAAAAACAAACAAAAAACGACCATTTTTCAGAACGAAAAATTACCATTTTTGACACAGCTAATCACTAACGCGACATAAAAGTCAACATAACCTGAGTGGGTAAAAACATGGTGGTGGAACAACTAGATAATAGGATAGCAGTCGTCTTAAATATTGATACACACACGAAAAACAAAGCTTCACCGCATAGCACGGTTCTAGCCAACCATCATCCCGACTGCCAACGTTCTCCCCTTGATTTTATGAAAGCGGGGGGCGTACGCCCTAGGCCACATGACACCGTAATGACGCCATAATGACACGGGTGTTGGTGCTGACGGTGAAAGGATCCGACGTTGTCGGCCTCAAAAATGGCGTACGCCCTCGGTTTTTAGCAAGTCAGGGGAAAGAACGATATCTGTGGGGATGATGATTGGCTAGGAACGTGCTATGCGGTGAAGCTGTGTTTGAGAGTGCAGTGATCAAACACTCATGCGCGGTATCGCCACGGAATTGGGTACTCATTAAATTCGATGAAAGAATGCAGACAATACATTTCATATAGTTCACGGTTTTTTAACAACACGCACGAAAGAGGGAAGTTTACGCAGTTAACACAACCTATATAGTCGTGTTCAACCGAAGAAAGGAACTCCGCGGCTGTTGTAGCACGACTTTTAACGCATTATCATTATACACATGACACTCTCGGGTAAACGTTCGCAATCCCCCGTCACAATTTCCGCTGTCACGAAGACTTCCGGTCCTTCCGCGACTAAAGACGGTCGGATTAACCAGCCACCATGCAGGGTATCTTTCACTTTCCCTATTTGTTGAAAATGAGAGGCGTACGCCTCCTTGTGACAATTTGAACTGCGATAAAAAGGGCGTATACTCCCCTGTATAACGTAGGGCGATAACTGTACCAATCGCAATAGTGGCTGGAGCAGAGCGCGTGTTCTGCGAAACCGAATGTCATTTCGGCAACAAACCAGAAGCGTTACATAAAGACATGTATGGGCTTATTGAAGGAAGCATGTTTTGTCCAACGTGAGTACCACACGAATAGATTCTATACAGCGTTTCAAACAGTATGTTTTTTGTTTGTTTTTTCTGGTTGTCGATGTAGGCACGAAAAGAGGCGATGCCGTCCTTGGTTTGAACATCACCATAGATGCGGAATGCCTTCTTAATTATCACTTATAAAAAGTGTCTATATTCTACAGAAATTGTATGCAAAAGTCTAGAAGGGTAGCTACAAAAGCCAGCTTTTATCTAATCCTAATCCATTTTCCAATGAATATTTGGAGACCGATTTCTACAGAAACTGTATACAGGAAAATATATGCAGGTCGTAAATAGAATGAATAGAGTCCCCTTTCATTTTCGATTCAGCTTGCAGCTTCGATAACTCGTAGGCTACGCAGGGTTACCCGCTGGCTACGCAGGTTACTCGTAGGCTACGCAGGGGTAACCCTATGCAGTAGTTCGCTAAACCTTTTCTTTTTCCTTTTTGTGGCTTCAGAAACCAGAAATATTGCATTTATTTCAGTGGGAATCGGGGAGCAGCTTTCCCACTCGAAATCCCAACAACGAAGGAAGAAAAACAAAAAGTGGGAAAACAGTTGCGCACGCACGAACCTGTGACCTGTATTGTCACGAAGCAGGAGAGCTACCTATCGAGATAGGCTCCTTTGCACAAACAGGGACACTAGAAGCGCACTATTCTGACGCACTTCCGGCGTGTTTGTAGGGGAAGATATTACTGGTACAGCGCACAAAGTAACGGCTTGGCAATTAGCCATTTGTAGAGCAATTAAATATCCTCCTGCTTTTCAGAGTAAATCCAGAGGAGCGGTTCTTCCTAGTCGCTGAGTCCAGCCTGAAAGAACTGTTGTGAGTCTGCCCCTTCTGCATGAGTGATGAAACTCGTGTTGACACTACAACAAGGGGAACATCTGTAAAATCTACAACTGTTTGCAGCTGTGGCAAACAGCGTACTTGGCACAGCCAACCATGGGTGAAGGACAGGCCACTTGGCAACATCCTGCTATGTTCTGCCATTCTGTTTTCCGGGGTCAACATCAGAAAAGCATTTGAACAATGCTTTGATATGAAGAAGGTGGCAACCCTAACACAGTCACAGTACTTCAGGACGCAGAAGCAGCACCTTTTCCCTGCTGTGAATGACGTAACTGGAGTGACGTAACGTGGAAAAATAAACACTGCGAGTGCCTTTGACCCAATTAGTCCTCAGTTCATCACCTAACTTTGACGCACGCTCATATTGCCTTAAAAGTCACTAATGTCTGTCTCTTGCAAACTGTTTCAAGGTCTACATGAGTAAGCAGGCTGATATCCTGGACCAGCTTCGTCCGGTGCCCCTGGTCCTTGCCGGAGACGGCAGGTGTGACTCACCTGGCCACACAGCACTCTATGGTACATACACTCTTCTGGAGACAGCTGTCAACCGCATTATCCACTTCGAATTGGTGAAGGTACTTCAGATCTATCTGTCTATGACCAACAGAGCAGCTTTTCATAGTTGTAGGCTCGGTAGCAAAGGTGTAGCCAGAAGAGTATTTTGGGAGAGGTTCTATAGGGAGGTTACATAAGAGAGTAGGATTTTCCACAATTTCTCTCTCCCAACTGCACTACCAAATGTACCATTTGGGCTGAACCAATAATCCCCCTCTGGCTATACGCTAATGCTTGGTAGAATTGGATAACTCATGACATCGTCACCAGAAACATAGATAGGGTGGTCATCCTATATTTACTTGTTTTTTATATGTCAGACATTTTAACACAACAGCTATGAAATCTGTGAAGATGCTATTTTTGTGTGCGGTCATACAGCCAGGACATTCTGTGTGAGATGTTGATTAGCGGGCAAATAATTTCATAATTGAGATTCATTGATTAACGTTTTAAGCATGGCTTCTCGGGCAAAGCCCAGATACTGTTTGTGCATAGTGCTTATCTATAGTCATTCCAATTTTTATATAGCAAAAAATACCTATATGTTGTATATCCTTAATATGTTGTTCCTGATGTTTTCTCTGACATAGTCAACCGAGGTCTCCAGCAGCAATGCCATGGAAGCGTACGGCCTTCAGAAATGCCTAGCATTCCTCGAGGTCCAAGACATGGTTGTGGACAGTTTAGTCACTGACCGCCATTCTGGCATCAAGGCCATGCTGAGGGAGTCCTGCCCACATATTAAACACCGATTTGATGTGTGGCACGTCGTGAAGGGTGAGCATAGTGACTGGTAAGAATAGTTTGATATTTCAGGCACGGTGTCTCCCAACAGGTATCAAGAAGAAGCTCATAGCCCTGAGCCGCTCCACAAAGCACAATGTTGTGAAACTGTGGATTGAGAGCCTGACCAGGCATGCCTATTGGTGTCCGAAAACGAGTGGGGATGATGAGGAATTGTGCATCGCAAAGTGGGTGTCGGCACTTAACCACATTGTCGACGTCCATGAGCATGACGACCCCTGTACCCAGTTTGCTACCATGGTCCGCTTTCGGAACCACGACAGTGGCTCAAAGAAGGTATGCACTGAAAAAACTGACATAGTGGAGCATGTAATTTAGTTGCAGCTTGTAAAGTGTTACACACTCCACACTCACTTATGTGACATCCATTATTCCTGGTGGTCTGGATAGTGACAGACCTTTAAATATTGAACTCAGGGGTGTCTTAAGCTGAAACCCGTCCCCGATATTCAATGTTTGCGAAGTGGGGAATCTAAATAAGTTAACTCTAGATAAATGCGAGTCAACCATATTTACATCAGTGTAGTTATTGTTCCTAATCTAGGGTATCACTATACAAAGCATGCATACATGCATCTGACAACATGCCATTGTAGATACAGATACCTACAGACGAGTGAGGGATATCCTGATGGCACCTATGCTCCTGAGGGACATCCCAATGCTCTCCTCGCACGGGCAAACTTACGGACTAGAGGCTTTCCACAGTGTCCTCATCCACTTCCTGCCAAAGTCCTATTCATTTTCGGACGAGGGGATGGTCGCCAGGTATGATACATAATCTGCAGTTTTCAAGGCTTAGAAGACTCAAATGTCTTATGAGAATGAGAACGGGTTCGTAGGACACAGCTGGCTATCCTCCACTACAATGAAAATGCGGACCGCGCGCAGTTGGAGAGGGAAGGTACGAAACAGTACCGCTTGAAGCCGTCCAAGCTCATGAAAACGTCGGTACCCGTACCTCTAAAGGAAGATGCTACGTATGGTATGTTCTTGTATCTCCTAAGATGTGAGCATCATGCATGAGCTTACGTGCTAATTACTGCAACTCAACACAATCTATCATGCCTCGTAGACTCTTGTTGATTCAAACTCCAGGGGATTCAACAGTTCTCTCATGACCATAGAAATTTGTTTGAATTATCAGACATGCCTCAAAATGTGGGCTTCAAGAGAGAATTATGTTATGGAGGCATATATGTCATGTGCTGGAGGTTGCTGACAATTGTCTACAACTGATGGTCATGACTGCTTTAGCTCACATCATGCAATCCGACTGCCACTACATTTGACTGGTCTCACAGCTAACTATATGATACAGGTTTCTACCTTTCTTGGTAGGATGCACCCCGAAAATAGCAGACCAGGACCTTCTGTAGCCCTTTTAGGTATACAATATGTGCTCCATGAGCATGTGAACAGCTTGTCAACACATTTTATTTTGTGTTAGGGAAATTCTACTAGTGGGTGAAGAGTTGGAATTACGGGACGGTAAAGCCTGGGTCATATAGCTCTTCAGTAGATGGAAAACAGAGCAGACCAAACAAAAATTTCAGATTGATTTGAATTAACTAAAAGTTTAAATTATCAGGGTTTGAAACAATGGCTGTATGATACGTACAACAGACAAAAGAGTTGATACGTACAATACTTATCATGACCAACTGAAGTTTGACCACGTGACCACTGCGAAGTTTACAATCAGGATGTCACTCAATTCTTGCCAACAAGCCATCAGTGCTATATTTATGCTGTTTTGTCATTTGTCTTGTACAGGCAGGTTGACTTTCTATCTAAGACGAACTATGCAGGTACTTGATGACCATAGGAAGCTTTCAGGAAAAAATTTTGAATGCAAGAACATGGAATGGGAAACAATCCTGCTTGAATTCGGACTTGTGCCTGTTGCTTGGAAAAAGTAACTGATCACCATATTAATTGCTGAACTTTAAATGAAACTGAATAGCAAGAGGAAAAGTAACTTTACTCCGGTCGTTACTGTGAATTCACCCAAATTATATCTTCCTTTGAAAAGAAAGGGGGTCAAACGGCAGAACATTTGCAATAACACGTAAAAAAACGAGACGGTCAGGTAGACAATACTTCATACACCTCATCACATCAGCCACACGATATTGATATGAACACATTAATGCAGTTACTGCTTCAATATGACGGAGCACTTGATACATTCAAGAAAAACTGACGAGCAGTCCCTGACATGGTGGCGCACACGCTGCCAAAGAAACACTACTAACACAGTCCAACCGGTAGAACGTCTGTTTATATCGCAAGGGAAGATATTGACTGATTCTTGAAGAACAACTCAATCACACCCTGGAACTTCTGCATTCTACCTCTGCATTCAACAGCTTTGTGTGGTATTGGGGAAGGATTGCTAGAGGGGATGTAGTAAGATGTGGTTGTATCCCGTGGGCCCTTCCTTGATCCTTTACACCCGGTGATAACACAATAGCCAACACAATTGGCATAAAATATTGCTACAGTGTTCTATCTTTGCCACCAAATAAGCCCAACACGTATCTACACATTCCGACAAAAGTTCAAACAGAACACAGGGTTGGCATGTATTTCCTCTTAGGAGTGCCACCTTAGCCGCAAAATTCATCCGTAGATGACACAATGACAGGTGGGCACCTTGGTAGCCTAGCCACATATTCGTAATTGCATCCACACCAGTTCGCTGATACGGTGTCACTCCTGTGAGGAAGTATGCCAACCGTGTGTTCTGTAAGCTTTTGAAGGAATCTGTACATGCTTATATGAGGTGGCATAACTGTGCCAGCTATTTTGTCTTCCTACTGCGCACACTGTCATGTGGGAAGCATCACGGTGGTCTTGAAGGAAGTTCTGTTCACAGCTGTCGAAGAAGGGTCATATGCCTGAAAGAGGTAAGGTAATGGTAGGAATAAGACTCATAATGTACCATGTTCACTTTTCCCCCCCCAAGTTTTATCCAGGGCACATCAGCACTGTATTATGTCAAACCTATAATTTCATAAAAAGCTTTTAGGTACACAGGCATAACAGCTGTTGTGTAATATGAATTGTTATTTTTCACTCCAATACATGGTTTGTGTGAATTATCTATCTGTAATAAATGAAATTCTATAACCAGTCCATGATTCATTGTCATCAAATAATTGCATGGTACTATAAAAAAGGTAATAAGAACTGCACCAAAAACACCACATCTGGCTGTTCTTACCCACGCACTCAAACAACAGAGGAGTGTCAAGTCAGCTGATAGTTGCAACTGTGAACCAACGTAAGATTTGTTGATTGAAGTTTGTCTACTTTTTGGTTATGCTGTGATAGTGTTTTTTCAAAAGCAGCACTTCAGATTCTTTCCTTCTGAACCTTCATAGTCACTGAGTTTACTCCAAAGCCAACACAGTTTCCATGTACAGAACATGATAATTGTGGAAAATTATTTCGAATAGGGTTTAAAAAATTACATGCAGCTCCAAGAACAAAAAACAAAATCATATCAGTCACACTTTGCACTGCAGACATGGCAGAAGCTTACCTGAAACGTACTGATGTTAATATAACAATATTCATAATATGACTGTGACTGTATAGTGTCCTCTGATTAGGTGTAAAGCACACACTGGAATTTGGAGACTGTTTCTGGGTCCCAGCTTGCAATGATTAATATGCTGTAAGTTGCAGGCATCTGTTTTGGAACAGACAAAGAGTGAGAGAAAATTAATACTGCATGTACATAACTACCATAAAAATTACACGGCATATATAGCGTGTACACGGTGTAGCTCTGATCACGAACTAAGTCTGTTGTTAGAGCAAGAAAGCTCTTCAAAACTACACCGGTGCACGTGAAATTATTACGTGCTTAGTCCACCCCCTTTTATCCGGACTTGATACGGATCCCCCCTGTCGGGTCCGCACAAACGGGGGTAGACTGTACTTCGGAGGATATAGCTTAAAAGTTTGTGCACCACTGAATCTGTTGTCCCTTGAATACAGAAGCCGCATCCGGTGATCGTATCGGCAACGCGAGGCCTGTAGACTACAAGTAGCTCTCTCTGAACGCAACGCTCGTTGAAGTGTGGGTACCTGCGTTTTCACACAGAGCAGATATCTGGCTCACAGAACTACAGCAAAGGTGCCCATCCATGCTTCTCCGATATTGCAGCAGTCGCAGAAGTACCTGTCATTGCCAAGTGGACCTGTGAAGCCGGTGTGTGGAAAGGTTCGCCGTACGCCTGCGATCCGGTAATGAAACGTACCTGAAACTGCATGTCGTCGTGCAGGTCTCGTCCAATATCTCACCTCTGTCACGAGCAGGATGAAGTGATAGCGGGCCTGTCGAATACGGGTCATCGTCTACCACCACTTCATCGACGGTGTCTTCTTCAAAATCGCTTGGCAGCGACGCGACATCCTTTTCTGATTCCGACATGATAGCAGGCAATTGGAGATAGCGCCTTGCAGACGCCCGTCTGCCAGATGAGGCGCGCCCTCATTGCCGCAGTCTGATCATGTGACTCCTTTGGTCCGGATGACGTTTTCGTGGCTCTTCGGAGAGGGAATCCCGGAATACTTTCAATACGCGTCGTCTGCTCTTGTCATGAGTTACATCAAACTGCACAGAAACACCACCAATTCGCGCCGGGTTTGCGGCGCTATTATCAGTGATAAAAAGGGAGTGAAACGGCACTATAGTTTCGAAACCGACCGGGCCGGATGCGACCGTCCCTTTAACAACATGCCCAGTGACATCGTTCTTTCCGCTGATTTGCTGTTTGTTGTAAACCAGCGTGTGTATGGTCATTAAGCATGCAAACTACGTAATGAGGTATATTGTCACCAAGGAGGAGAGCTACCTATGGAGGTCCCCTTTGGACAGATACTAACTCTGCGTTACAAAGCCACAAGCTAGATGTGCGTTGTCATCAAGCAAGAGAACTAGAGTGTATTGTCGACAAGCACGAGAGCTACCAAAGGAGGTATGGAACAAGAGAGCTAGGTAACAGCACTTTTTTGTTGTATGTGTTGTATGTATGTGCAATATACAATTAGCTGTTTGGCAGTGCTAGTTATCCTCCATTGTCGGTGTGGTGGAACCTTACAATAAAGTGTTCACCTCTCACACGAGTTAGCGGCACGCAATGAAGACGACGTACTACTTTTGACAACGGAAATAAACGTTGGTCATGGTGCATCCTTAAAAATGAACTTCACCACATAGCACGTCACCTAGCCAACCATCATTCCCAGTGACATCTTTCTTTCCCCCTGATATACTGAAAACGGGGCGTACGCATTTTTCTCTGACTTCATGACAATAACGTTAAAAAGCAAAACGAAGGAAAGCAACAAAAGCAAAAGAAAACAAAAGGCTAAACGAAAGAAAGAGCAGCCTCTGCCACCATCGCCAATGTGGAATGAAAACTTCCCTCAGCGGCCACAAAGGCCAGATAAAACAAGGCAAGCACAAAAGACCACAGGCCCATGGCCACCAGAAGTGCCTCCACCGCCTTCAAGTGTGTGGACTACTAAAGAGCATGCCGAATGTTACAAGCCTATCCCGCCACCCAGTGCCACCAAGGAAACTCATCCCTCGGCCAAACACAAGGGTCCCACCCACAACACGTCTCCTAGGTCCTCTAGATCTTTCATTTTGTGCTGGCAGCATTTAGGGGTATTGCAAGCACATCAACTTCCCGAGGCAAAGCAGGTTCTAGCATTGGAGCTTCAGCTGCTTACGCTTAGCCATTATTAACCACTTAACCTTATTAACCATTACGAAAGCCAGTCATGGATAAAAAGTACAGCACTGCAACGATAATGCAGTGGAACTGCAATGGACATCAGGGACGACTCAGTGACGTGAGAAACTTTTTGTTACGTTACGGGGGGTGGCCCATTCGACTCTTGCTGCACAGGAGGTGGTGGCCAATCTGATCCACAGGAGCAGCGGAATCTGACATGCAAAGAAGCAGTGATACTGCTACTACGAGATGCCGCACGACCAGCAACGATGGATATGGAAGCGGTCTAGCCACGGAGCCGAAGGTCACCACGAGCCAGTTTCCACTGGAGACTCGCCCGACGAGCATCCATCCAGCCAGCCATACGTCGCCAGGCACTCCCGGAAGGAGGACCCACGGCACCAGGCAAGGAGGGAACCAGCAGTGCCTCCATGAGTGCGGCGTAGAAATCTCTGGCTTCCCAGAGAGAGACATCAGCGACCAGGGACATCTCGCGTACGCATCAGACGGCAGCTATGCAAGCAGCGAAAAGGGCGGGAAGGAGCTTCTGCTCTCCGACAGCTGTCAGTGGTATCGGTGAACCACCAGACAGCATGACGGAGGAAATAATGCACAAAGCGCACCCTGGATGACCAGGACTGTGCAAAGATAGCACGAATCTGAAGCGATAGACATCGCTCCGTGATATCGTGAGACATCGCTCCCAAGTGAGTGAGAGATTTCTCAGCTTTCAGCAATACAACAACCGTTAGGGTAAAGCGATAAGGAAGGTGGGCTCACTAGTTTTGTGACCCGTCTAATCAGTCAACAATACAAGAAAACAACTTTTCACATGAATTCTAGCCAGGGGACTATTTCTACGTGTTTCGCCGCAGTTAGAGAAGTCCTTGCACCCATGTCAAGCCTGTTCGGTTCTCGGCAGGTCGTCGGTCCTCCATAGGATGGCCGTTCGTGACCCCATCCAGTGGTTAAACCTGAGACAGCTAAGAACAGTGTTAGCCTCGTTCGGCCAGGCAACAGCTTTGAGGGGATGCGTCATTCGTATCTGTTTTCCATGCCCACAGCTTAAGGCTTTGATGAAGCGTGGATACCCCGGTGCGAAAAGCCTGGTCTCCGTAGCTGGTGGCATATCGCGTCCGAATGAAATTACGCACAGTGTACTGCAGGGCTGTCCTCTTTCTTCTATATTGTACGCTGTCCCAATAAACCCGCTCCTGGCCCGTTTAAGCGCCCTCCCTGTCCTTCTTAGATTGCCTGGTGGTTGCCCCCACCTGTTTTGGCGTATGCAGATGATATCGCTCTCGTGCTACCAGGGGAAGCTTGCCTTGAACGTGTGCTCAAGGCTTTCAACGATTTTTGTAAAGTATCTGCCGCACAAGTCAACCAGTGTAAGAGCGGTGCCGTCTATATTAATGCACAACCTTCTCGCGTTGTCGCCTATGGCGTACCCTCAAAAAGTGTAAAAAAATTATCGCTGCTGTCTTCGATGGTACTGGGGTATCTTGTGTGAACTGGGCTAGAGTGCTGAAACGTTCCTCCGCTGTTCTCTGTAGACCTGGCCCTCACTTTCTGTGCCCGTTTACTGACTTCTTGGTACAACAGCTGTCTATGGTTCCTCGCCGCTGCCTGGCCCCTGCAGTAATTCGAGCCGCAATAACTCGCAACGTGTCTCCCGTTTCCTGTGGGCTGGTTCAGTTGATTGTGTCAGGAGGCCAGATCTGCATCTCACGCATGATCGGGCCGGGTTGTGAGTGCCGGTTATCACTCAGCGATGTCTAGCACCTCAGATCAGGGCTCTCCTCCAGGCGCTTCACAGTCCTGATGCTCCAGCTTGAGCTTTGGTGCACTATTTCCTGCGTAATGTTTCCTTCCCAGATCAGAAGCTCCTACGCCCCCTTTTCGCAGCTTGCATAACTGCCGTCAGACGCGTGCGGCAGATGTCCCTGGACGCAGATGCCTCTCTCTGGGAAGCCAGAGATGTCTACACCTCACTCACAGAGGCACTGTTTGTTCCCTCCCTGCCTGGTGCCGTGGGTGGCCCTTCCGGAGTGCCTGGCGACGTATCCCGGCTGGCAGGTTGGACGCTCATCCTGCGAGTCTGCAGTGGAAGCTGTCTCATTTTGTCCTGCCGCTTCCTTGGCGTTTTCACTGCTTCGATACCTATCGCACGTATCACTGCCCGCCTTGAGGTATGTAGGAGTCGCCGGAGCACTGCTTCCTTCAGTGTCGGATTCCGCTGCTCCTGTGGAGCAGAGTGGCGGCTGCTTTTGGGCTTCCAAGGTCGAGTCTAATGTTAGACCGTAAGGTTCATGGAACCGTTGCCATTTGCAGCAAGGATCGTAAACATTTGGCATGTCTGATTGCGGAGAAATTTTCAAATTTGGATACGCGGCGGTTAGCCTTCGATGACTGCGGGGGTTTAGGTTTGTTTCAGGCAGTCCTGGACTATACGTGCGCCAACCTAGCACTGCTCCGCAAAGCCGAGTCCTCCTGTCGCTGGCTTTGCTCCACTCGCATTTTCCGCTATGATCAGGGTAGCCTCCATATCTAGTTCTCCTGCTTGATGACAGCACACTTGTAAGCTGAGCGTTTGCTATTTGTTCAGTGTGTTGTTGTCTGGCTTTCAGGCCATTGTTCACTCTCTCAATAAACATTTCTTTTTAAAGCGTGATGTGGGCGAGCTTACGCTTGTCCCATCCTACAGTTGGTAATAAGACGCTGAAAGTGCTGCGTACCTTCTTTTACGGGTTGTTCGGCGTGGTTTCGCGGCTAGCGCCCTCCAGTCGTCTTTTGGACTGGGAAGCATTATACTTGTGTCTAAGAAAGCTAGCAATCCTGCAGATCCCGAATCGTGGAGGCCGATTACGCTCCCCAACAACGACTACAAGCTCTTCACAGTGGCAATTGCCTTTCAAGTCAGTCAAATGGTCCCGCTGCTCCTTCGCGCTGTCCAATCATGCGGTGCGCAGGTCCGTAGCCTGTGTGACAGCCTCAGTAGGATCCGCGACATCTTGCGTTAGACACGACGACGGGCAGCGTCCGGCGGTCTCCTTTCATTCGACGAGGCCAAAACATTCGACAGAGTGTTACACGCATGCCTCTTTTCGCTGCTCGGCGCTTATGGCTTCCCAGGGATTTTAGTGTCCCGCATACGTTTTCTGTATGCGAACACCGCAGCCAGATGTGTGTAGCAGGACTACAGTCCTCTTGCTTCCCCATCGAGCAAGGCGTCCGCTAAGGCTGCCCATTGTCTCCCGCCCCCTACGTCCCTGCATTGGGCCTTTCTTTTTTACAATGAGTAAGAGCGTCCCGTGCAGTCAATGAAATCTCCCTTCCTGGAGTGGGAACTTGGAAGGTCTCTGCGTATGCTGATGACGTCACACTCTTTATGACGATGCTGAAGATTATGACAACGACCGATGCTCGCTAATGCGAGTCCTGCAGCTGTACGAGCAGTACCCAGCAGTATAAAGCAATCAACTTAACACCCAAATGTCCAACACTCTCCCTCACGGATCGTTTTATGTCGAGCCCGACTTCCCGATGCAGTATTGCGCGAGCATGCGCATCCTTGACGTGTTTCTTGACCAAGATGGGTCCACTCCTCTCAAGTGGACACTAGCCACCCGTCGGTCCAGGACTCATGTCGCGCAGCGCAGGAGTACGACATTCTCGTACACAGAGCGAGCAGGAGAGCGAGCATCCCCTCCGGTGCGTCTGTCTTGGCCACATTTGGTTTCCGGCCCACGTTCTTCTGCCGCCTGCTACCTCAACGTCATGTATAAACACGACGATCCTCTCGTTCTTCTGGAGTCGGAAAAAGCAGTTCTCGATCAACAGATGCTCTGAAGGCCTCCACAGAAGGTACATTCGATTAGGCCTGCACTCCTTGAACCAGTTCCGGGAGGTGCAGGACGAGTTCTGAACAAGCGCTGCACCAGGCCAGCTCCAGTTCAACCGTGCAACACTAGTGCCCCTGCGAATATCGAAGTGCAGCGCTAGTGCAGGCCTTCTGCTCTCAGCGAGTCTTTACACCACTACGGATTGTAAGAACGCTTGTGACATTTCAATCACATGTGCATTCCTACTTTTCAATTTCGAACACAAGGAACTGTTCAACAATTGCTCAAACAGCCATGGAACTTATGGATTCTGACAGCGAGAACGAAGAATTCGACGACCTGGTAACCGTGATAGCGTTGAATCTTCTGCGAACTGACAGGAACCGTGTACCAATGTACACCGAAACTGTAGTGAATCGTTATTTCGACTTCGAATTCAAATGTCTCTTCTGGCTCTCTCAGGATACGTTCGAAAATTTACATTAACTATTATTTGCCTTGTGTCTTCTGCTGCCATTGCTGCCATTACTCTGCACTACCGTTGAACTGACCCATGTGGGAGTGCAGAGTTTCCTTACACTAGGGCTACACTTGGCGTGCACTGGTTTAAACGAACGAGACGGCGCAGGGGACGTTCGGCTGCACTGCCGAAACGAACGGGTGAGTGCAGCACCACCGGAACTGGTTCAGGCAGTGCAGCCTAATCGAACGAACTTACACTCTTTAAAATGAACTTCACCGCATAGCACGCTCCTAGCCAACCATCATCTCCAATGATATCGTTATCTGCTCTGATTTGTTGAAAACGGGGGCGTACGCCTTTTTTGTGACACTTATGCTGTTCATAATTGTCACAAAAAAGGCGTACGCCTCCCGTTTTCAACAAATCAGGTCAGATAACGATATCATTCGAGATGATGGTTGGCTAGGAGCGTGCTATGCGGTGAAGTTCATTTCTAAGAGTGTAGAGAGGAAGCTGGGCAGTGCCAGATGTTGGCATTGCGTGTCGGAAAGAAATGGTGTGCGCCTCTCGAACTTCTTCAGACCAGCCGTACAGTGTCAGCGCATGCGTATTACGATAATACAGGGACTTAGTCCGTCGAGTGCCTATAGGAGGGGAACCCTCTTTGATTGGCAACTTTCAAGGCCCTGGGTGAGTCATAGGTAACCCTCACACATCGTACCGTGACTTTCGTTGTCGAAAAATCGTAGTCTAAACATGGGGCCCCCATTCAAAAATCGAAGAAATCGCCATAGGCGCAATGCATTAAAATTCATGTGGCCAGGGAGCGCTAGATTTATATTGTGCTGTATTAGAAGATGACATGTTAAAACTTTTATTGTGTTTTGCTCCTAATTGGCATAAACGCTGTCTCCCATTGTATCACATCCTGTAAGGCAGCTACTCGCGTAGCGGCTGAGTATAGTGGCGCAGAGCGACGACTGTGACCGCGAATTTCGGGACTGATACAATCTGTGTCGAGCTTATAGTAAGCACAGGAGTTAATATTTATATACATGTGGTACTTTTTCTTCGCTGTACACTTGACCAACAACTAATACATTTTATGTGCGCATGAATGAACATACGCAAGGTCGACGTGGTTCTCACGCCCCTTACAAAAATGAGCTTTGAACTTCTATTGATGACTTGTTGAAATCCTTCTGTGTCAACAAAGACTCAGTTGCTTTTCAAGGTCTACTGAGTTCCTTCAAAAGGACGTCATCAGAAATTTTGTTGAACAAGTTCAACAGAGATTCCACTGCAGAGTTCCTGTTGTTTTTCTGATGAGATTTATTAGTTGCGAGCTTCCCAAGAGAACAAGTCAAGATCATGAGTGTTGAACATTTCTGGACAGAAAATATGTTTCCATTGATACAGATATACCAGGTAATGCTACCAGGGAATACCAGTGGCGGCAATACCAGGGCATCACATTATCATCAACAACCTTACAGAATTTTTACATTAACTTTTTAATGAGTGATGTACGTACTATTTTTATTGTGTCCGTGATGCGTGAAATCATTAGGTTCAATGCAGGACGTCCTGAATTCCACCAGTTCCTTACGTGCTGACCCTTACAAAAATGTTTAATGATTTTTTGTTGAAAAGTCAATGACTTTTGACATCAGAGCTATCAGAATTTCTGATGAATCTTGTGACGAATTTCTGATGAATCTTGTGACGAATTTCTGATGAATCTTGTGACGAATTTCTGATGAATTTATGTTTAAAATTGGCCTGTCTTTTGTGATTCATACTTGATGAGTGAGTTTCTCATTGGTTTATGATGCTTTTCTGCTAAGTTTTCAATGCTTTCCTAATTAGTATATGATAGGTTTCTTATTAGTCTACGTGCATTTCTGATGACTTTATGTTGTGTGGCGATATTGCCTACACTGCATGTGTCCATGACATGTGACATGCAGTCTTCTATCCCCAACAACACACTGTGATCCCAGGGACATCCTAAGGGCATCATGCATGGACGGGGGTGACATCCCCAGGAGGGTGAATCTGATCCTCAAATCATCCTCAACATGTCATTTTGGCACTAATATAGCGTCCCCTCGGTATCCTCAGGGCGTCCTCAGATGCTACGTGAGGACAACTTTAGAACAGTGCCAGAGCACTTCGAGGATGAACCATTCTTTTTATTTTATTTTTTATGTGTTGACACATTGAACCGATATCAATGTTTTTTTTTTTTTGATTGCACAGAAAACAGTTGCATACTGATCCCATACATATAGGTTAACTGTCGCAATAAAGTCGGGCTGTTCGTTTCTAGCACATTCCATAGCAGACAATAAGCGCAGCGGTTTAAAAAGGAGGCAGAGAGAAATATAAAAGACATAGAAAAACCCACTCCGAAAGATACTAGATTTTAGGAAAAATCTTCCCGGAAACAACACCGCAGGCGATGCTGCCCCGACGACCGTTCTACGGGCCGCGCATTCCAAGACACGGCCCACCCGGGGGCGGACCGCGTTATCAAGGGGCCCCTCTCCGGTATATCAGGGACCGGCTCCCATTTGCCTCCCTCCACCGCTTACGCGGATTTGAAGCGAAAACAGGTACTATTTGTTGCTTGTTACGCGACCCTCCGTACATTCGACAGTCCCGCTCGCCTGCAACACAAAACGAAAGGTGTGCTGTCCATGTTTCTTTCGATTACGCAAAGAAAAAATACTCAAAGCGAGGAGTTGATTGAAGTATTAGCTCTGCATCACTGCAAAGTCTATGTTTCTTATTCCTTTTGTTTTGAGATATTCAGGTAGGACTTTTGAAAGTGACCGTGACCGTTCCCTTGTCTTTGTTTTTTCGTTGTGAACACGTCGTGAATTTTACTACAAAGAGCAGTGACCGTGGTTAAAATGTCAAATTCATAATAAAGCAGCTGAGGCTATAAAATGACGAAACGACGAAAACCAAGATAAATAATGAGAAGAAAGAAAACGAAAAAACAAAGAAAGGGAACGGTCACGGTCACTTTCAAAAGTCCTACCTGAACGTCTCAAAACAAAAGGAGTAAAAAACATAGACTTTGCAGTGATGCAGAGCTAATACTTCAACCAACTCCTCGCTTTGAGTATTTTTTCTTTGTGTAGTCGAAAGAAACATGGACAGCACACCTTTCGTTTTGTGTTGCAGGCGAGTGGGACTGTCGAATGTACGGGGGGGTCGCGTAACAAGCAACAAATAGTATCTGTTTTCGCTTCGGAAGGGAATTCTAGTACCTTTCGGAGTGGGTTTTTCTATGTCTTTTATATTTCTCTCTGCCTCCTTTTTAAACCGCTGCGCTTATTGTCTGCTATGGAATGTGCTAGAAACGAACAATAGTGGCAATGTAAATGGATAATAGTGGAAATGTAATAGTCATTAAATAGTGGCTCCCGCTTCATGGGCAAGGATAAGACTGCGTTGTACTAGGTCAGCCCTTCTTCACCGCCAAGTCCGTCAACCAGATAATAGCCCAAGGGGACCTTTCACCCCTTGTAAAAATTGCAGTTCCTGTCTTCTAGTTCATATCCAGATGAATGTCAACAGAAATTCACTCAACAGAAGCACAACAGAATTTCCAGAAGCACACGGTGGCCACTTTTCAATACCACACAGTAAGAACTCAACAGCTCCATCGTTAGGAACTCAGTTGCTTTTCATCTGAAACTATGTATGGTACATTGAGCGAAGTCGATAGAGTTTCAGTTGACACTCAACTGCAATTTTTATAAGGGCGCACCGCACAGTTCGGTTCCTTTCATCTTCAACTGGCGGCAGGCAATTGATCTTTGACGGCGAAGGTACTGGTGGATCTCAAGTGGATCTCTGGTTTCGCTGCAGCCTGTTTTCGCGTATGCAGCCGATCTTGTGTCGTCCGGTAGGGCGCCAGTCGCCAAGACATAACAGCACCCCCACTGTATAAATGTTAATCGCTGTATTGTGACTTATCACTTCAACTTTTTTCTTATCACTTATACTTTTTAATGTTGCACCACTGCTTCTACGCTGTCAGAGGGAAACGTATGCAATAGGTATAAAAAGGTGTAAACCAGGGATGAAATGCAGGTTGGGACAAAGGCTTTACGGACACGCGAGGGACGTACTTTTCTTCCTTGCGCCACCTTAGCTGCGGACGGAAGCGGGTGAGTCAACTGTTTCGGAAGGGTGGTAGCGACACACAGTGGTAACTTCCACTTTCCAGACACCCAAGAAGCGCTGGAACTACTACTGTGTGTCGCTAACAGCGCACGCTTCCACACCTTCGTGCAGTTACCTCACCCGCTTCCGCCAGCCGCAGCGTTGTCGCACCGACGAAAAAGCACACCACTCGCGTGTTCCGTAAGCTTTTGTACTATGGATGAAGGAAGCACAAGGTGCCCCCCTCCCATAGTTTTCCATCGGAACGAGCGCATCGGCTTCGCATTGCATTCTGGGATACTCCTGTTCTAACACGTAACCGCTCACGTGACCCTCCAGACAGCATGGCGCCAACGGAGCAGACGACGCGGGCTGTGTCACAGTTCATATGGCATTATTACGTTGAACGCGTGCCTGCACGTTATTTCTGTGTATTCGAATGTTTGCTGTTGTATTACAAGACCAGTCACAGTGCAGAACGCAAAAGGAGTAGGCGGGACCGGAAACATCACGTGTGGCAACGGCTACTTCCAAGGTACGTACGTTCCTTGATTAAGTGGTAAGGAATGCCGTGCTCAAAATACCATTAATCAGATTTGTACAACAACAGAAGATATGAAATGAAGCTGCGGCACAGTTTGAGATCCCAAATGAACAATTCAAGATGACTCGAGCACACACGGGCGACTAAAACAACTGACCGTGTACTTACGAACAACGCGTTCCCGTAACAGAGCTGATGTAAGCTCAACGAGAGCCGTAGAAGGAACAGGAACACATTACCATACGTCGTTTCTACGATGGTGCTCACATTTTCACAATAAAACACTTTCAAAGAGCAAAGTCATACGGAGAGCAGCGCGAGAAAGCAAGCCTTGCAAAACCGAAACTTTAGAGGGAATCACGTGGTGGACAGGAAGCAATGGCGATTTTGACTCGAGCGACCGCTAGAGGGTGGCTACGCTAGCCTGGCGTGAAGAGCCGCTTCCTCCATGTTTTGTTCCAACCTTTACTGCAGTGAAGTGAACTTCTCAAGTGAAGACAGTTCGCATATTCCCAAGCCGTCGCTTTGTGCGCTCTACCAGTATATCTTCCTTTGCAAACACATCGCAAGTGCGTCAGAATTGTGCGCTTTTAGTGTCCCTGTTTGTGCAAAGGAGCTTACCTCCATAGGTAGCTTTCCTGCATCATGACAATACAAGTCACAGATTTATGCGTGCGCAAGTATTCCCCCCCTTTTTTTTAGTTTTTCTTCCTTCGTTGTTGTGATTTCGAGACGGAAAGCAGCTCTCCGACGTCGCACTGAAATAAATGCAATATTTCTGGTTTCTGAAGCCACAAAAAGGAAAAAAAAAGAAAGAAAGAAAAAGTTTATCGAACTACTGTATCGGTTAGGCGCAAACCGTGCGTAGCCTACGAGTTATCGAAGCTGTAAGTTGAATCGAAAGTGAAAGTGGATTCCATTCGTTCTGTTTGCGACCTGTATACAGGGTGTCCCAGAAAACGTGTCATTGAATTATAATAAAAAAACTACGCCACCTAGAATCATGCGGTCGACAGCATTTGTTCTTATTAGGTTTTTGCCACCTCCTAATGTGAATGTCGTGTACTCCAAGTTTAATTATGTAAATATTTGCGAACTGAACTCGGAAATTTGCCAAGTAAAGGTCACTTTTTCACCCCACCAATATGAAGAGCGTGCCGAATTCACTCAAATTCATGACAATTCACAGTGGTATTCACGAGCTATCCCATCGGAAAAAATAGCTGAATATCATGCTTTTCGGAGCACCGGACCATAGCGCGCGATGACTTTTTGAGCGCAATCGCTCTCTGTGCGACGAAAGGAAGTTCCGAAGCCAGCCCACAGAGTGATAGTAGAAAAAGTAACAGTTCCTAAAATTCGGAGAGGGAAAGCATTATCCCAGCGAAAGTCGGACGTGATAAGCCGTGCCTGTTTTATCTCTTTCTGCGATGTCGGGGAGGGCTGGGTTTCCAACCTCCTTTCGTCGGACTGACAAAGATTGCGCTGAAAAATTCATCGTGCGCTATTCTGTGCGACCTCCGTAGAGCAGCGTTTCCCAAACTTTTGGCGGTGACGGACCCCCGGAAGCGATGAGAACCAATTCACGGACCCCCCCCCCCGCCGGCTGCAAAATATAAAATGCGCTAAACACAGGAGGAATACTCTCAGTCAGTTCGAGCTCGACGCAAAACGATATGACGCACTGTATTTCCTATGCTAGCCAGTGCATAACCAACAACCTCGTCAGCTGCTGCGTGCTTTCGATACAGCTTCAGAAACCATTCCGGACTGGTTTCTTCTTCTTGTTAGTATGTGTATGACGCGGACAAACGTGCATTGCAGGACTTTTCTATCAGAAATTAGAAGCTAGCCGTTGAAGCATGCTTGTAGCAATTTTGGAAGTTCTGGGTGTTTGGAAATCGGGCAGCATGTACGAGCGCGTGTTTGTGGGGACGAAAATCCTCACTGAAATGTGAGAGACGGTCGCGGACCCCCATGGACACACGGACCACACTTTGGGAAACACTGCCGTAGAGCATGATGTTCGGCTATTTTTTCCGATGGGATAGCCCATGAATATCCCTGTAAACTATCATTAATTTGACTAAATTAAACACGCTCTTCACATTGGTGGGGTAAAAAAGTGACCTTTACTAGGCAAATTTCCGACTTAAGCTCGCAAAAATTTACATAATTAAACTTACGTTACACGACATTCACATGAGGAGGTGGCAAAAACCCAGTAAGAACAAATGCCATCACCCCATGACTCTAGGTGGTGTAGTTTTTTTAATTATAATTCAATGACACGTTTTCTGGGACACCCTGTATATTTTCCTGTATACAGTTTCTATAAAAATTGGTCTCCAAATATTCATTGCAAATTAGTTAGGATTAGATAAAAGCTGGCTTTTGTGAATACCCTGAGACTTTTGCATGCAATTCCTGTAGAATTCAGACACATTTTTATAATGAATAATTAAGAAGGCATTCTACATCTATGGTGACGTTCAAACCAAGCACGGCATCGCCTCTTTTCGTGCCTACATCGACAACCAGAAAAAAAAAGAAGAAAAAGCATACCGTTTGAAACGTTGTATGCAATCTATTCGTGTGGTACTTACGTTCAACAAAACGTGCTTCCTTAAATAAGCACAGCCGGCACCGGGATTCGAACCCGGGTACCGGGTCTGGGGTTTTTCCTGGGTTTTCGTCAGACGCTTTCAGACATATGTCGGCACAGTTCCATTAGAAGTCGGCCCAGGACGCACATTCCCCCAGGGCGTGAGTCGTGACGTTGCCCACTTACGTGAGGCCGACAACGGCAAGCCCTATCACCACCACCACCACCACCATCCTTAAATAAGCCTATACATGCCTTTCTGCAACGCTTCCGGTTTGTTGCCAAAGTGACATTCGGTTTCGCAGCACACGCGCTCTGCTCCAGCCACTATGGTGATTGATACAGTTAGCGCTGCTGATTTGAGGAGAGACAGGGGAGTATACGCCATTTTTATCGCAGTTGAAATTGCCACAAAGAGGAGTACGCCTCCCCTTTTCAGCAAATAGGGAAAGTGAAAGATTTCCTGCATGGCGGCTGGTTCCGAACGTCTGTACTCGCGGAAGGAGCGGAAGTCTTCGTGGCACCGGAAGTCGTGACGGTGGCTTGTGTACGTTTACCCGTGAACGCATGAGTGTTTGATCAGTGCACTCTGAAACAGAGCTTCACCGCATAGCACGTTCCTAGCCAATCATCATCCCCACAGATATCGTTCTTTCCCCTGACTTGCTAAAAACCGAGGGCGTACGCCATTTTTGAGGCCGACAACGTCGAGTCCTTTCACCGTCAGCACCAACACCAGTGGCATTATGCATTAATTGACACACATATGGCGTACGCCCCCCGCTTTCATAAAATCAAGGGGGAAGCTTGTCATTCGAAATGGTGGTTAGCTAGAACCGCGCTATGCGGTGAAGCTTTGTTTTTCGTGTGTGTATCAATATTTAAGACGGCCGCTATCCTACTATCTAGCAGTTGTTCCACCACCATGATTTTTATCCATAGGTTATGCTGACTTTTATGTCGCGTTAGTGATTAGCTGTGTCAAAAATGGTCGTTCTTTTTTTTTTTCGTAAACATTATTCGAAAATTTCGTAAAATTCGCGAAAAAAATGTTTGTTCTTCAATAGAGTTTCATCAAAATGAGCAGTAGTCTGCACACAGTAGCTTGAGCTGCCATTATATCACACTCTCAAAACAGAGCTTTACCGTTTAGTACGCTCCCGTTTTCAGCAAATCCGGGGAAAATCTCACTGGGGAAGATGGTTGGGCTAGGTGCGAGCTATGTGGTGAAGTTCATTTTCTGAGGGTGCACCACGATCAACATTTATTTCAGTTTTCGAAAGTGAAACGTCGTCTTCATTGTGTACCGCTAAGTGGCGTGAAAGGCGAGCACTTTTATTGTTAAGCTTCCTCCACACCGGCAAAGTTGGATAACTAGCACTGATGGTATGTAGCAATGGGCAGAACGCACACAGCGTTTGCGGCAGTCGTCGCACTAACAATACACACTACACTGCTTTCACCACATAAACTTTCAAATTTGGATCCGTCGTTGGATTTCAGGCTGTCAGGTCAGGGCTTCGTAGCCACATTGTCCGTGAGCAGGCACTGTATGGTCTTGTGGAGTGCTCTCGCCGCTGGCTGACGTCTACTCGTCTTTTCCGCCACGTTCAGGGTGAGTGGCAAATCATGATCTAGCCAGCTCGCTAGGTCCGTACTACACTCTGCAGCGGCTCTCCCGTGTTTGGATTGTTCGCTTGGTATGGTCAGTAGCAAACCCTCCTAGAGAGTGTTGTTATCTAGCTTGTAGGACTGTAACGCAAAGTTAGTGTCTGTCCAAAGGGGACTACCTCCATAGGTAGCTCTCCTGCTTGATGACAATACACACAATTTCGATTTTGGGCCAGATCACTGGGAGGCTTTGAAGCAGGGAGCAGCACACCGTCTTCGGTCTTGGGGGAGACAGCGTGCGCGTGAACATCGGCAGTGTAGAGATGCACTCAGGCAGGTATTAGCTATTCTTCGCCACCCTGGCTCTCGCAGCCATGATACTGCCTCTGAGATAGAGGATGTGCAAAGGCGCCTTGCGTCTCTTCGTATGCACTCTTGGCGCAAGTTCGTAGCGCAAAGAAACGTCGAACGCTGGTGTCGGGAAGCTTATTGCTCCCGCATGTTATTGCGGCGCTATGTGGCAGGAAATCCGGGCTCGAGTATATCCGAGCTCCGGTCAGCTGACGGCTCACTTCTAACCGAGCCTGATGACATTCAAGCAGCGATGCGTGAGCATTGCGCGGTCCTTTACGAGGAGTCATCACCCGACGTGCCCGTTATCAGCCGAGAGTGCCCACTGCCGGAGGAAAAGATAGAGCATGTAGGCTCAGGGCCGCTCACGCAACAAGCGATTCTAGCAGCTGTCCCTCAATGCCGAACGGAAAGTGTCCCGGCGTTGATGGCCTCCCAGTTGAGTTCTACAAACGTTTCTGGCGGGTAATTGGTAACTCCTTGACTCGGGTATTTAATCTATGCTTGTCCCGAGGAATGCTATGTTCTAGCATGCAGAGTGGAGTTGTTGTCCTCTTGTGCAAGGACCCGTCCAGAAAACGAGATCTGGATGCATACCGGCCTATCACTCTATTGGCATGCGACTACAAAATCTTAGCCAAGGCACTTCTTTTGCGTGTTTCGCCGCACTTAGAAAAGGTGCTACACCCGTGCCAGGCGTGTTCGGTCCCTGGCAGGTCGTCAGACCTCCACAGGATTGCGCTACGTGATGCCATCCATTGGATAATGTGTTCACGCACAGCAGCAGTGGTGGCTTCCTTCGATCAGTCGAAGGCATTCGATCGTGTGCGCCACATGTACTTATTTTCAACACTGAGGGCATATGGTTTCGCCGATGGTTGGGTGCGCTTCGTTGAGGTGCTATACAAAGGCGCAAAAAGTGTCGTTTCCGTAGCTGGTGGTCTATCGTCTTCGTTTGACGTTACGTGTGCTGTCCGACAAGGATGCCCTCTCTCCCCCGCCTTGTATGCCCTTGCCATCAACCCTCTCCTCGGGAGGCTGTGTTCTCTCTCAGTTATCCTAAGGCTACCTAATAAATGCCCACCGCCTGTGTTTGCGTACGCTGATGATGTCTCCGTCATACTACCGCGCGAGAGTTCCCTAGAGCCAGTGTTGAAAGCGTTCGAAGACTATGGTACAGTTTCTGGGGCAAGATTGAATAGGTCCAAAAGTGTCGCTCTTTTTTTAAATGTCCAGCCAACCTGTGCTGCACCATTTCAAGTTCCTGTAAGACCTCAGGTTAAAATCCTGGGAGTTGTTTTTGACAGTGCAGGGGTCTCAGCTGTCAACTGGCCTCGAGTATTCAGCCGCTGTAGTGCTGTGCTGCGAGAACTTAAGTTTGTTGAACTGCCGATCACATTCCGGGCACGGCTGTTAGCAGCATGGTATTGCAGTCGCTTGTGGTTTTTAGCGGCTGTTTCATCCCCGCCAGCGGTAATACAAGCAGCTATCACACGACACGCGTTCCGCTTCCTGTGGGGCGGATCCGTTGAATGGGTCTGTAGGTCTCAACTCCACGGAAGCCGTGATCTGGGTGGCTTGGGAGTACCGGCTGTGCCAGAAAGGTGCTTGGCGCTTCAATCGCGTATTCTCTTTGAGGCGCTCCGTGCATCAGAGCACCCGGCCTGCGCATTAGTGCAGTATTTCCTAGGATACGCTGCGAGGTGGTTCCTCGAAAGTCCCGAGCTTCGCCCCAGGGCGGAAGTACTCCCTGCTTATTTTTGTGCTTGTGTTGCTGTCGTGCGGCGCTTGCGTGTCGAATGCCCAGATGAAGACATTTCTTTGTGGAGCGTCCGTGATTTCTACGCCGCCTACAGGGAAATGCGACCGGGTCCCGCAAGGCCAGCAGTGCCAACGAAATTCGCCTGGCGGCGTATCACTGCTGGCTGGCTTGATGCACGGCGCGCTAGTCTCCAGTGGAAGCTGGCCCATGGTGTCCTCCCACTGCGTGAACGTTTGCACCGTTTTCGGATATGTCGCACGGACGGTTGTCCGTCTTGTGGCATGTCTGAGACAGCAGAACATTGTTTTTTGCGATGCCATATTCCACTTTTACTGTGGAGTAGGGCGGCGCAAATATTTGGGCTACCAGCAGTTCACTGGGCCACCGTAAGGTACCTGGAGCCGTTGCCGGTCGCACGCGCAGAGCGGAAGCAACTAGCATTGCTGATTTCGGATATTAACTTCCAAATTTGGATTCGCCGGTGCCGGCTGTCCTTTGGTGGTCCAGATGTTGGGAGCATGGCTATTTTTCAGGCAGTGAGAGCCGGGCTGCGTGCACATGTCATTCGTGAGCAGTCATTATTTGGGTCTGTGGAGTGCTGTCGCCGCTGGCTTACAGCGACTCGGCTCTTTAATCATGATCAAGGTGAGTGGCATATCAAGTTCTAGTAAGCCCACGAGGACTGTACTGCTCCCCCGTAGCGACTCTTCGGGAGTTTCAGGATTGTTCGCAGGGTATGGCACGTACAAAAAGCAATCTCCCTTTGGAGCGTTGTTATCTGGTATGTAAGATAGAGTTTGTGTAAAAGAGGCTACCTCCATAGGTAGTTATCTTGCTTGATGACAATACACACGCAGTGGAGGGGCCAAAAAGGGAACGTGCGTCTTATACGGTGAAAGGCAAAAGCACATTTATTAACGCGCGGTCTGCATTCGTCTTGGATCGGGGCCGGAAGGCCTCTGGGCTGTCATTTACCACACTACAATACGCTTATGGTGCCAAAATCCTAGCCATAATGTAGCCTTGAAATAAAACATTGTTCCATATCTTATGAGAATGTGTGGCACCCCACTGCATAGTATATGGCACATTTTTGAAAGAACACATTTATAGCGATATGTGCAGATTTGAGAACATCCTGTGAATATCCAAATATCCCGAAGTTGACGTCCGTGGAATGTGGAAAAAGTGAGACAAACCATAGTCGCCAGGACGTACATGCGACGTCTACGGGCTCTCTGCAATGATCCATGGGATATCCAAACATCCAATTTGGGATATCAGGTGGACATCTCCTAGACGTCTATGGTTTACTGGGTTGCAACGCATCACAAAAGTGCTACAATTTTTAAAGTGTACGACCCGACTTCAGCTTTATCACGGGCGAAAATGTCTCCTTCAAGTCAATTCGTTCAACCTAGGAGAAGTAACACGCGAATAACGACTTGTCTTGATCACCGTTTTCGTTGTAGTTCTTCCGGAAGGTCCATTTACTTTTTAATATATCCCGACCGCTCGCCCCCGAGGAACAACATACCGTGATTTGTTCTCTCCTGTCTTCCTGCTCTGATCTCCCTTCAAATCCGCGTAAACGGCGGAGTGAGGCAGATGGGATCCTTTCCTTCATATACCAAGAGGGGCCCCTTGATAACGCGGTGCGCCCCCAGGTGGGTCGTCGGGGCAGTGCCGCTTGCAGTGTTGTTCCGGGAAGGTATTTTCTTAGATCCTGTAAAGATCACTGATGCACTGCAAATAAGTTTTCCTTATTTTCAGGTCTCCCTTCGCGGTTGAGGGAAGCGAACGTGAGCTGGTCCTTCAGATTTTGGAGAAGGGACCGTGAATGACGCCCCCCCCCCCCCCCCCCCCCAGGATGGGCCCTGTCTTCGAATGCGCGGCCGACAAAAAGATCGTCGGGATCGCAGCAAGATTTTAAAAAATATATGATTTGTAATATCCTCTTCTATGGTCTTTCTCCATTCGGTTCCGTCAGGCACTGACAGTGCTTGTTCCGCAATTTTTGGGCCTAGCACGAAATTGCTTATTTTTACTGCAAATTACGAATAACTTTGCTTGGGCTTGGTGTCTAGCTGCTCGGAACGCCTGGGAAGCGCTGATTGCGGACCACGTTGACAGCATGAGCCAGTGATGGCATCAACATTTGGAGGGCACACGTCTGCAGTCGCTCGCGCAACTTCAGACGGTTCCACTAGCGCTTTCGTTGAGTTTTTTGCAGTCAATGCTATCATAATCCAAGTGTAAACCCACCGCACCATCGCTGAATCCAGGTTGACAAGGTGGGGCCAGCGTGTTGTTTATGCCCTTGCACGGAAAGCAATCTTCGACAAAGAAAATGTCACGGTTGACGAAGAAACCATCGGTTTCTCTGTCCCACAAGTTTTACCCTTTTACGCCCTCGGGGTACCCGGCGAACATATATTCTACTGCCTTTGGGTCCAGTTTGGACGATCGCCGCCGCTTGTTTATGGCCCAGGGATCTGCATCCAGATGCCCTTTGCCAAACCACAGCTGGTTTGGCACCTGCCCGCCCACCGAGCTGGTGGAACGCGTATTTCGTACATAACCGGAAGTTTCAAGGGAGTCCGCCCAGAGCGTTTTGGGAATACCAGACTCTGGTTCCAGAGGTTTTACCATACATGTTTCATGAAGGAAATAGAGATGACGTCTGCCTTTTGAAGAGGAGTTTGTACGGGTTACGCCTGTCAGGTAGGCAGTGGAATGTGAGGCTTGGAGGGGTTCTCAAGAGCGTCGGTGTAACCAGGCCCAAAGCGGATCCCCGTCTCTCTTTCGACAATCCTCACCTTCCTTCCATCCCCTCTTCTTCCTCTGTTAGCTTAATCTCTTCGTCCCCTACCCCTCCCTTCGACATGTACCTGCCGCCACTATTCTGAGCAGGCAGACTGCTGCTAATAAATAATGCTCTTTTACTAATAAACGTCACTGCCACCACCACCACCACCACCATCCCGTATGGCAACGTTCTCTCCGTTGATTTCATGAAAAACGAATGGCATATTGTCATCAAGTAATACAAGGTGGTCGTGATGGTGGTGAAAGGGCAAGTAATACAAAAGAAGCGTACGCCCCCGTTTTCAGCAAATCATGCGAAAGAACGAGGTCACTGGGGATGACGGTTGACTACGTGCGTGCTATATGGTGAAATTCATTTTTAAAGGTGTACCATGATCAAGATTTATTTCAGTTCTCAAAAGTAGAATGGCGTCTTCATTGCGTACCGCTATGTGGCGTGAGAGGCGAACACTTTTATTGTTAAGCTTCAACCACACCGGCAAAGTTGGATAACTAGCACTGATGATGTGTTGCAGCGGGAAGACTGCAACACAGCGTTTGCGACAGTCGTCGCACTAACAATGGTATCTCGATTATTTCCTGGTGGGTAACCCAAACCTTGTGATTGCGGGGGACTTTAATTGCACTATTGACGGTCATGGGAGTGGAAGCAGGCCTGTAAACCAGGGCCTGTTGCAATTAGTTGGCGGCCTAGGACTCATAGATGCATTTTCGCACATAAATCCTGGAGTTTACCAGTACACGTGGTGCAATGCTCAGGGTGCACATAGCCGACTTGACCGTTTGTACGTTTCTCCTTGTTTGGGTAGCCATGTTTTGAAATGCGATGTGCTTCCCTCTGGAGATCTTTCTGACCATGAGGGTGTGCGTCTCTCGCTCACTGGGTTGCGAGGTTCTCGCTCCGGATCCGGCTGTTGGAGGCTTTGTGCCGAGCTACTGCGAGACGCAGAAATTCGTAACGACGTCAAAGCGTTCCTTGTTGATCGCTGCGCTGACACTTTAGTCTCACCGGAATGGTGGGAAGAGACCAAACTAGGAGCCGCGAGACTTTTTCGTCAATGGAGAGCTAGGCGTGCAAGGGAGAGCCGGGAGGAATTTGTGCACCTCCGGCAAGTGCTGTCTATTTTGCGCCATCCTGGGTCGCGAGGCCCAGGCAATGATCAAGCCATACAGGACGTGCTAGGGAGGCTAGCCTCTCTGAGGTTACGTTTCTGGGACCAGTTTGCGGCAGCACAGACTGTCGAGCGCTGGTCGCGAGAAGCATATTGCTCTCGCCTTTTACTTGGCCGTTAACTCCGTCGGCCTCCCGTGTCATCGAGCAACTTGTTGCAACCGACGGTTCGGTTCAGGAGCACCCTGATGGAGTTCGATCACTGCTGCGTGATCATTTTATGGCGCTTTTTGACTCCGTGCAGCCTGCCGACGTCGAGGGTCGACCGTTTTTGCCGGACGCACGACGTATCGAGCTCAGTGCAGCTCCGTTCTCTGTGGACGAATATACTGCTGCCGTCAAAGCTCTTCACACAGGAAAGTCTCCCGGTTCCGATGGCCTCCCAGCTGAATTCTATAAATGCTTCTGGTCCACTCTTCGGAGGCCTTTGACAGTTCTGCTGAATCAGTGCTTGGCACGACGTCTCCTCTGTCCGTCCATGCGTGAGAGCATTGTCACCTTGTTGTGCAAGGATGCTTCCAAAAAACAAGACCCAAATGCCTATCGCCCTGTTTCACTGCTTAATACTGACTACAAAATTTTATCAAAAGCGATTTTGCAACGCATCTCTCCAGTTCTTGGTACAGTCATTCCTCCATTCCAGGCCTGTGCTGTCCCTGAGCTGTCCATCACGCTTCATACGCAGGCTTTAAGAGACGCCTTGTACTGGGCACATAGTCGGCGGCGACCTTGTGTTTTAGTGTCGTTTGACCAAAGGAAGGCCTTTGATCGTGTGCTTCACGAATACATGTACCGTGTGTTGGAGGCGAATGGGTCTGATCGCGAGATCATATCGTGGTTCCGAGCACTGTATGCTGGAGCGTCGGCTTCCATTGGTGTCAATGGGGGTACCTCTGCTAACTTCCCCATAAAGGTGGGTGTCCGCCAGGGCTGCCCCTGTCACCAGCACTGTATGCCCTAGTGTTTGGCCCGCTTTTAGAGTCCCTCGCCTCCTCGGTTGCATCCCGGATGCTTGCCCTTCCGGGCACATCTGCATTACCGCTTTTTGCGCATGCGGACGACCTGTCTCTCATCCTGACCGACGAGGAAGCTATCGGGAATGTTCTCCAGGTAATTGAAAGCTACGGTAGGGTTTCTAACGCACAGATCAATAGAGATAAAAGCGCACTACTTTTCGTCAACCTCATCCCGTCGTGTATCCGCACCCTTTGGTATTCCTGTGAAGAATGCCGTGCGCGTTCTTGGGTATGATTTCCTGCCTTCAGGAATATCTCCCAGCACCTGGGCACGTGTCCATATGCGTAGTATTCCTGTGCTCCGGGACTTGAAAGAGCTTGTACTCCCCATTACCTGCAGAGCGCGCCTTGCTGCGTCTTGGTTTCTGAGTAAATATTGGTATTTAGCCAATATCTCCATCCCTCCGCGGACTACTCTTCAGGCCGCTACACGTGCGGCGTTTCAGTTTATCTGGGGCGGTTCAGTAGAATGGGTATCAAGAGGTCGTATGTATCGGCCTCGCGTAGATGGCGGCCTTCTGGTGCCCGATTTCAAATTGAAGTGCCTTGCCTTAGGTCTGCGCGCGATCTTTCAGGGTCTCCTAGAGCAGCGGCATCCTGCTCAGGGTCTACTAACTTTTCTGTTAGGACCCGACATTCGTTTTTTTTCTGAGCTGACACACACTCGCCCGCGCTCAGAGTCCGTGGCTCCCCACCTGAAGGCATACGTTGTGGCAATCCGCAGCCTGCGAGCTTCTTTCCCTGATGATGACGTAACATCATGGCCCGTGCGGCGCCTTTACATGGCACTTCTTGCGCTTAATCGGCCACCCCCGAACTCGGCGCCTATTCAGCGCCACATAGCGTGGCGTACGACCACTGCTGGCTGGTTGGACGCCCGGCGGGCCAGTCTTCAGTGGCGCTTAGCGCATGACATCTTGCCGCTGCGTGAGCGTTTTTCCCGTTTTGGTGTAACGTCACCCGGCTGTCCCTTCTGCGAGTACAGGGAGTCAGCAGAACATGCTTTCAGTTTATGTTTGTTGCCGGGTGCCCTGTGGCATCGTGTAGCAGGCCTCTATAGCCTGACGGATGTTGAGTGGAGCACAGTTCGTGGTCTGTACCCCCTCCCTGTCTCGCTGCGGGATAGGCGGCATTTTGTGCTCTTGGTGGTCGAAATCAACTACCAAGTGTGGATTTCACGCTGTCGACGAGTGCACGCGCAGGAGAGCCGCAGTGTGCAGGAGGTGATTCGGCTAGTTAACGCCGGTATTCGCAAAGTTCTTTGCAGGGAGCGTGCGGTGCTTGGAGCAGTTGAGTTTCACCGTCGCTGGATGACCTCTGACATCCTCTTCAGGGTGGACAATGGCAAGTTCCATGTTAATCTATGAGATGTCCACATCCTCGTGTTGTTCTCCCACTTGCAGCTTTCCAGTGTCATGGGCTGTTGCATGGCGAAACGGACACGTATAGCAATCTCTGACCAGCCTTAGTCGCTGGGTGAGAGTTGGTATTCAGAATGTTGTTCGAGTCTATTTGAGATGCTGCAGGAAGCCTGCCCCTGTGGCCGGCCTTCCATTTGATGCCAATACACTCTTGGTCTCTCTGGTCTCCCTTCAAATCCGCGTATTGATCTTTCGCCTTTGGGCCAGGATCTTTCGCGGTGGAGGGAGGCGAAAGGGAGCCGGTCCTTCATATTTGGAGAAGGGCCCCTTGATAACGCGGTCCGCCCCTGGGTGGGCCGTGTCTTTGAACGCGCGGCCGATAACAAGGTCCTCGGGGCAGTACCGCTTGCGGTGCTGTTCCGGGAAGATCTTTTCCTGATCTTGGTATTCACGGCGTCGAATCACCGCGGGCTGGCTAGATGCACGCCGCGCCAGTCTTCAGTGGAAGTTGGCCCACAACGTTCTTCCTCTTCGCGAGCGACTACACCGTTTTCACATCTCTCGCTCTGACGGTTGCCCGTCTTGCGGGATGTGTGAAACCGCAGAGCACTGTTTCCGGCGTTGTCGTGTTCCTCTTTTGCTGTGGTGCAGAGTAACCCAGATATTTCAGCTGTCGACTGTCGCCTGGGCCACCGTACAGTTCCTGGAACCGTTGCCTGTTCCGTGCGTCCAGCGTAAACAGTTAGCTTTATTGATTACCGAGATAACTTTAAAATTTGGATCCGTCGTTGCCGGCTGGCTTTCGGTGGTCCAGACTTCGGAGACGCAGCTATATTTCAGGCTGTCAGGGCAGGGCTTCGTAGCCACATTGTCCGTGAGCAAGCACTGTATGGTCTTGTGGAGTGCTCTCGCCGCTGGCTGACGTCTACTCGTCTTTTCCGCCACGTTCAGGGTGAGTGGCAAATCGTGTTCTAGCCAGCTCGCTAGGACCGTACTGCACTCTGCAGCGGCTCTCCCGTGTTTGGATTGTTCGCTTGGTATGGTCAGTAAGGAAAAGCAAACTCTCCTAGAGAGTGTTGTTATCTAGCTTGTAGGACTGTAACGTAAAGTTAGTGTCTGTCCAAAGGGGACTACCTCCATAGGTAGCTCTCCTGCTTGATGACAATACACACTCTTGGTATTCGCTATAATAGGGCTGGGATCTCTTCTATTTTGTGGTTGCGTGTTCACGAGCGCAGCGTCTCGGTTCTCACTGATTTAAGGGGCCTAGTGCTCCCTATCACCTGTAGAGCTCGCCTGGCTGCGTCGTGGTTCCTGAGCAAATGTTGGTATCACGGGACAGTTTGCCTTCCCCCTCGTCAGGTTTTCCTTGCAGCAACTCGTACGGCCTTTCGGTTCATCTGGGGCAACGGAGCTGAGTGGGTATCCCGTGCACGTATGTAGCAGCCGAGAGAGGTTGGCGGTTTGCGGGTTCCGCACGTAAGAATCAAGTCTCTTGCGCTCGGGATAAAGGCAATTTTTGACGGCCTTAGTGACCCTGGCTAGTGACCCTGGATCGTCTATTTCAAAGATGAAAGTCACTGAAAAGGTTAGCCAGCTGTAGGACTCGAACCCACATCTTCTGGATTAACGGTCCAGGGCTCTACCAATTGAGCTAAGCTAACACGCCTTCGCAGCGACTTCCAGGGTGCGTCATCTGAATGGACAAACCAGTCACTCTCTCTCACTCATCCTCCTTTCACTCTTACATTTTTGCACACTCATACACACATTCAAACGACAGCGATCGACGCCTTTTTCAAACCTTTTCAGTGACTGTCATCTTTCATCGTTAATTTCTTAGGCAGCTTGAGGCCTTGTATGTGTTTGTCCCTTCTATGTTGTTCCAGCCTCAGATCATCAGTTCTCTCATGTACGTCTGTTTCGTCCGCTTGTGCAGAATAGACCGCGCTCTGAGTTTGTGGCCTCGCACTTGAGAGAGTACGTTTGAACGTCCGTCGCCTACGCGCATCATTCCCGTTGGAGGATTTCTTTGTCTGGTCCGTCAAGCAGTTTTATGCCGCTCTTCTGAAGCTCCTTCCGACGGCGAGCTCGGCTGTGCCTCGGCCGATCGCGTGGCGTCATATTACGGCCGGCTGGTTGGATGCGCGCCGTGCAAGCTTGCAGTGGCGTCTTGCGCACGACGTTTTACCTCTCAGGGACAGGTTGTCCCGCTTCGGTTTGACCAGGCCTTTTTGCCCTTTCTCTGCCCTAGCTTTGAAACATCGGAGCACGCTTTTCGCAATTGTCTGCTCCGGGATTTTTTGTGGCACAAGGCTGAGGTGCTTTACGGCATTCCGTTCATTCGGTAGAGCACGGTCCAGTTACTGAGCTCGCTCCCAGTTCCGGTCTGCGATAGACGCCAGTTTGTACTCCTGGCGGTGGAAATAAACTACCAGGTCTGGATAGCACGCTGCATAGCTGTGCACGGTGGCCGTGCTCGCACCGCCGTTGAGGTACTGAACAGGGTCATAGCGGGCATCCGTAGAGTGCTATACAGGGAGAGAGCAGTCCTTGGGGCCGTCCAGTTTGGTAGGTGGTGGCAAACATCAGCGACCCTATTCGAAGAAAGGAATGGTAGGTATATCATCCGCTTCTAATATCCTTCGTGCTGCTGTCCCACGAGCAACTCTCCGTGAGTTTTGGTTTGTTGCGAGGTGGCATCTAGCACGTACATCAATCCCAGACCTGCCGTGAGCTCGTCTTCGGGTGTTGGCGTTGCGATGGTTGTAGACTAGTGCTTTGTACTTTGACTTGTACTTGTTGCGTTAAAGGGAGCCAGCCACTACTATGGCTGGTATTCCACGATGATGCCAATACATATATGTGGCTCTCGTAGCAAGGAGGAAAGTTGGCAGTTGGCAATACGAGGAAAGTGAAGGACAAGAAAGCGAGGACGTTGATAAGAAGGGCCGGGGTATGGGTTTGAAAGGAAAAGGGTATCTAGGAAGGCAAAAAAAAAAGGTGGCAGAAAGGCGAAGGTTGATATTTAGATTATAAAATATTAGCAAGGGCAGTCGTGTTGCCGAATACAAGGAAATATGGAAGAATGGGTGTCACTATCACAGGGTGCTGCAGTTAAAGGTCGAAGAATCCAAAGGTAAAATTTGGGAGCTGAGAGATGTTATAGAATGGACAACCAGAAGGAGAATAATGAGTATTCTCAAGACCTTGGACCAAGAAAATGCATTTGACCGGCTTAAATACGCATATTGAAGAGAAACATTAGAAGGAATTGGGAAGGAATTGGGAAAATCCAATAATAAACAGAATAGGAGCAATGTATGAAAACGCCAGGAGTAGGCTACTCATCAATGGGCAATTGGGCAAGAGCTTTCAGGCCAAGAAAGGAGTAAGGCAAGGTTGCCCCCTTTCTCCCCTGCTGTATGTGTTAGCCTTTGATAGGTTATTACGAGAGCTGAACGAGTCTGAGAGTGAAAGGGGTTGGATTACCTGGGGCAGTACAGTGTAAAACCATAGTGGCCTATACAGAAGATCTCACTATGGTAGTTCAAGGCGAAAAGGAAGTTGAGAAAGCTCTAGAAGTAACGGAAGAATATGGGACAATGAGCGTGGCGAAAATAAAAAGAGACAAATCAAAATTGATATATTTAGGTGAGGAGAAGCCGAGGAAAGATCTGGGTTTGAGCATTGTGGAGGAGACGAAAATCCTCGGAGTCAGGTTTAATAAGGACGGGGTTTCACACAATAATTGGATGCAGTTGGAAAAATACTTGGAAAAATTGAAAGAATACTATGTTGAACCAGTGACGCAACTTACAGCTCGAGCGCATATTGTCAAAAGAATTATGATACCGAGATGTGCGTACCTGTTTTCTGTCGCTTACCCTTCTCTTGAAATATGTCGTAGAATTGAGAAACTGATTTCAGTTTATATGGGATGGGAAAACGCAGTGGGTAGCGCAAGAGAAAATGAAGCTGCCTATTGAAGTTGGGGGCCTACAGATTGCTGATCTGAAACAATTGTCACAAGCACATTCTTTACGTGGAATATATAGGATGTTTGATGGCAAGGACCATTATACTCTCGAGAGGAGACAGAAGATCCCTCCTCAGGCATTTGTCCGATTCCTGGTCTACCCTACAGTGGCAACACGACATTCCAACTATGTCCTCTTTGGGGAATGTAGACCCAACGCTGTCATACCGACTGCCTGCAAAGCTTCCTCGTCCTCTGAAGTCACTCATCCACAGGCTACGTCTGAATGTGGCCTTCACTCCGTCCTATCGATACCAGCTAGGCTGTGAGGATAGCCCTATGTGCAACGAGTGTGGCGTACTTGCCAACGTTGAGCACATACTCCTCAGCTGCCGGACCTATCTCAACGAGAGGCGTGCACTGCAGTCGCAGCTTGCCACCCTTGGCTGCCGCCCCTTCAACTTGTCGACCATCCTCGGCCCTTGGGACACCGCGGCCGACTCCAGGACGGCCTTACGTCACGTGGTTGACTTCTTTGAGGCGACAGGCCTCAAGGACTCACTATGACCCCAGCAGCGCCCTCGGACACTCCCACCACCACGATCACGTCAAGCATCGTCATCACCACTTCGATCATTCCCGTCATCTCTCATCGTCATCACTGATCATTGTCACCACTCATATTAGACCCCTAGCTATGGGGTAGCGTTCCACTCCTAGAGTGGAAAACCTCCCCACTTCATCATCACAATATATATGTTGTTGTTGTTGTTGATGGCAAGGAGATCGGACAGCAGGTAGCAAAATTTTGGCTGGGAATAAACATAAGACATTTTCGCCAACATGGGATGGATCATAGGAGTCCAATGGCAGCCAGCAATTTATGAAGCAGGGAAGCACACTTTGCTGCAATTGAAAAGATTAGACAAGAGGAAAGACTACAGCGGAAGCTCAGTCGAGAGCTCATGGTGAAAGAAATAGAGAAATATCCATCTACAGTAACAGCGGAAGGTTGGAAAAGAATTCATAGTTACTGGTTAGAAGGCAAAAGAAAATCATTCCTGTGGAAAATGGCGCCTGAGGTCATACCAGTGAGGGACAAGTGTTACCTGTGGGGTAAAAGCCGCAGAAGGGACTGCGAGCTTTGCGGTCAAATAGAAACGGTGAGGCGCGCCGTCTTCGAGTGTAAGGTACCGGTGTACCTGTTGTCCTGTTTTAAGAAATATTTTGGATTAAGTAACTTAACGTTTGAAGAAGCTGTGGGAATACATGTTGGGAAAGTAACCAAAAGACAACAGATTTTTTACACGTTAGTAGCAGTCGAAATCGCATATCAAGCTTGGGTAAACAGGTGTAGAGTGGTGCATGGTGGTGACTGCTGGGGTAAAGAACGAATGAGAAATATAATCAGTTACTACGTACGAACGTGGCTTGGGAGGGGCTGGGAGGTTAGGAGCAAAAAACTTCGCGAAACAGTGGCAGTATAAAGGGTTCGAGTAGTAGAGGGTATTATTAAATTTAAATTGGCCGGTTAGTTAAATGAATTTAGAATATACTAACGCCGCAACACAAGGAATATATCTATCGGAATTTTGGGGTGAGTAAATTGTACAGCACAGGGGAGTTGACGCTCTTCTGAAGCACACGATACAGCGTTACACTCAAGTGCAAAAGCAATGGGGCAGAGTTTTAGAACTGGCCTCAGTTGTTGACTTGGTTGGGGAAAATAAAGCAAATCAGTAACTTAAGGATATACGGAGAGGCAGGCTAAAAGATAAGGAAGATGGGCTCGCTAATTTTGTGCTTCATCTAATCAGTCAACAATACAAGCTCTGGTAGCTTGCCGAGACACATGGTAGGTCTCCTGCTTGATGGCAATATAGCACGACAATACACACACCTGCTAAATGAGTACCTGTAAATTTCCTGTAGAATACTTGTTAAAACTTTCTGAATAGGATACTTTAAGACGATAATAATCTGATATGGGCAGTACGACAGTTGGCAGTACGAAGTAGGAGACCATAAGGATAAGCTAAACGACTCATCTAATCAGTCAACAATTCAACAATAAACAGGAGACGGATGCGTACCGCCGCGCAGTACTTTCGACTTTCACTTCTTCCGTGGCTCGTCTCATAGAGTCAACAATACAAGAACTTTAGACTTGAATTCTAGCCAGGACACCGCGCCTACGTGTTTCGCCGCAGTTGGAGAAGGTCTTGCACACATGGCAAGCATGTTCGGTTCTTGGCATGTCGTCGGTCCTCCATAGGATGACTTTTGGTGACACCAACCAGTGGTTAAACCTGAGGCAGCTAACAACGGTGTTGGCCTCGTTCGACCAGGCTTTTGACACACATCCCATTGAAATTACGCAAGGTATACGGCAGGGCTGTCACTTTCCTTCATTACTATACTCTGTCCCCATGAAACCGCTCCTGGTTCGCTTAAGCTCCCTCCCTGTCCTTCTTAGATTGCCTGGTGGTTGGCCCCATCCTGCTTTCGCGTTTGCAGGTGATATATCTCTCTTGCTACCAGGGGAAGCTCACCTTGAACCTGTGCTGAAGGTTTTCGACGTTTTTTTTTAAATGTCTGGCGCAAAACTCAATCGGTCTGAGAGCCGTGCCCACCCTCTACATTAATGCACGACCTTCTCGCGTTGCTCCTCGTGGCGTACCCTCGTACCTTAGTCAAAATGCTCTGTGTTGTTTTCGATGATAGTGGGGTATCTCGTGTAAACAGGCCTAAAGTACCTAAACATGCCTCCGCTGTTGACTCCGCTACTGACCTCTTGGTACAGCAGCCGTCTGTGGTACCTCGCCGCTGTATGTCTGCCCCGTGCGGTATTCAAGTCGCCATAACTCGGATTCCGTTTCCTGTGGTCTGGTTCGGTCCATTGGGCAAGGAGGTCACATCTGCATCTCACGTGGGATGGGCGTGCCGGTTACCAGGGAGTGATATCAAGCACTTCAGATCCGTACTCTCTTTGAGGCGCTTCACTGTCCTGATCATCCAGCGTACGCTTTGCTGCACTATTTGCTCGGTCATGCCGTCCTGTGGTTCACCGATAACACTGACAGCCGTCCGGGAGCAGAAGGTCCTTCCTTTCTTAGCGCAGCTTGCGTACCTGCCATCTGGACGCTGACGCATCTCTCTGGGAAGCCAGAGGTTTCTACGCCGCACTCATGGAGGCACAGGTCCTTCCCTGCCTGCCTGGTGCCGTGGGCGGTCATTCCAGGAATGCCTGGCGACGTATCACACGTGGCTGGTTGGACGTAGCTCGTCGTGCAATTCTGCAGTGGAAGCACCTGCAAGGTATCGACAACCTGGAAGGTACCGTCGTTGGAGTGTATGTTCATGACACCTTAAGCATAGCGCTGAAAGAAGACAAAGGAAGAAAGCTGAAACAATGCACTGGAGCCCCCTTGATATCAAATATATCGGGTGAATTAGCCACATTCTCTCTATGAGAACAAAGGCGTGGAGCTGATGGGAGTTTGACCCTGGATAATTCAGGGTATGCCGCAGTCATTCTGGACGTATTTGGGATGAAAGACGCAAGGGAGCATAAACGCCACACGATCCATGCAGGGTGGCGGTGGTGAAAGGTTCGCCGGTGTCGGCGATCCAGGAAATTCAGAAGATATGATTCAGATTCAGACGCTCAAATACGGCCAATTATCAGTGGATTTGTGCCACAGATACCGTCAGGCAGTTGGTAGATTGGTTTGCATAGCCGGAGGCACGAGACCAGTTTTGGCATTTCTACTCCTCTTTCGGCATTTGTAACACGTACAACTTCCTCTTCAAAAACCAGACGTCATCTCTATTTCCTTCAAGAAACAGCTCTGGTTGCACCATATGGATGCGTTCTTCGAACAACCCGTTCAGGTAGACGGCAGTAATGTCGAGCAGAGGTAGGTCGATGCAGCTGTGCTACACTACCCTGTCCCATTGGAAATACACGCAACGGATCTCGCGTTGTTAACGATTTTATTCCGCCAAGTTTGGTTATTACTGTATTTTTTTCTCGATTTGGACCGTGTAAATGCACCATTCTGCACCGCAGGAAGTTCGTACGGTATGCAGGGAACGCGCTATGTGCGAAAATGTGGAGCTACTTTGTCTGCACCCACCCTGTATTATTCTGGCGCCATCAGCGTCCCTCACCAGCGCACATTCAAACATGTGCGCCATAATTCTTGGACATCCGAAATGGCAAGTGACATCGATAGAGAAAAAATACTGGGCTCTTGAGTCGCTCCCGAGAATCAAGTCTCCGCGGCTTATTTTTCTTCTTTATTGCGACGTTTCTTCTGATTACGTTCTGCATTTCGTTTTTGTTGGTATCCCTTATTTAATATCACGTGATCTAAACTGGCCACTTATGCTTAGTACCCACAGAACCCTTGTTAGAAAATTTCAGAATATCATGTGAAAAAAGAGCGTGTCGCCATCGCATACACAAATGAATCTCTTGTGCCAGTTATTTGTTTACCATTCCCCTTCAGGACATCCCGTATTCCGAGCTGCATTTCGAACAACGAGTGCCATCTTGGTTCTTCCGATTCCTCTACCAAGAGGGTCTTGAACGCCGATTACCTCACAGTGTGTCTGTTCTGAAATAAAATTATTTTGTTTTCATATGACCGCTATCATCTGAGCATGCCTTCCACAAAGATCAGATGTCAGTGTCAGCTGCATGTATCACCCATCTCTGAAGTCTATGCATCCACATTTTGATAGGCCTTTTGCATGAGAGTTAAGTAGCTGTCTCACGCTCGATCGGACGTCTTGCACTCTTAAAAATGATGGTGGTGGTGGTGGTGGTGGTGATAGGGCTTGCCATTGTCGGCCTCACGTATGTGGGCAACCTTAAAAATGAACTTTACCGCATAGCACGCTCCTAACCAACCATCATCTCGAACGATATCGTTATCTGCCCTGGGGGCTTAATCGTTTCACACGTTCAACTTAACGGCACGAGACAGCTGAACGAGTCGTTCAGGCTAACAAAAAAGGCGTACGCCTCCCGTTTTCAGCAAATCAAGGCAGATAACGATATAATTTGAGATGATGGTTGGCTAGGAGCGTGCTATGCGGTTAAGTTCATTTTTAAGAGTGTGGTTCGCGAGCGGGCACCCGCAACTTGTTTGCAGTCCAAGTGTAAACTTAAGGCACCATCGTTGCATCCGGGTTCGCAATGTGGGGTCCACGTGTCGTTTATGCCACGTGGACAGAAAGCAATATTTGTCAAAGAAAACATCACTTTATCTTTATTATTTGCTTAATCCTTTCGTCCCTTACCCCCTTCCATGGAAATGTAACTGGCCGCCACTATTCTGAGCAGGCAGACTGTTGTAGACTTTCTTTGTCTAGTAAACGTCACTGCCACAACCACCGTCCCGTATGACAATGTTCTCTTCGTTGATTTGATGATAAACGAACAGGGTACGCCACTTTTCTGGCACAAAAATGGCATATTGTCATCAAACAAGGAAAAAAAGAAAAAGAAAAACCAAAACGTGCGCTCCCGTTTTCAACAAATCAGGGGAGAGAAAGATGGCACTCTGGATGATGGTTGGTAGGTGCGTGCTATGTTCAACAACATTTATTTCAGTTCTCAAAAGTGAAACGTTGTCTGTATGACTGTATGACGCCACCTCCTGGGGATCTCACGGATCACGTTGGTGGGTCATTCCACGCCAAATGATCCAAAGGTCCTGCTCGGCCCCCCGCACTTCTGGATCAAAAAATTATCGTGGATACCCTGTGGCATTAACAGACATTTCCCAAGGTTTTATTGGGAAATATTGAGCCCCTGTCATTTTACACGGGGTCAAAGTTTTCGGTAAGCACCAAAACCATAGTATGCTTGAAATAATCGGGCGGGTGCATTGCTCGCGTTACACGCATAATTATGTTGCTGAAACAGACGACTGGGTTCGGAAAATGCACTGAAGGAGGATTTTTTGGAAAATTTCAACTTTTAGTGCTCTAAAACGCTCCGGCTATCGGCGCTTTTTCTTGCGACTTTGCGATTTTTTAAATATACTTTCCATAACAGCTGGAATTCTTGAAAACCTTGTGGCCGTTCACGAGGATCCATTCTACAAGCCTGCTGGTTTTCAAAGCCGTCAATGCAGTAGTTTTTGCCATAGTACACCTTAAACCTGGCGAACCTTGTCACTGGGAAGCTCTGAAGCTGGATGCAGCACATCGTTTTCGGCACTAGGGAAGACAGCGCGCGCGTGAACCCCGGCAGTGTAGAGATGCGGTCAGGCAGGTGTTAGCTGTGCTTCGCCACCCTGACTCACGCAGTCCTGAATCTGTGTCCGATATCGAGGACGTGCGGAGGCGCTCAGCGTCTCTGCGAATGCAGTCCTGGCGCAGTTTTGTTGTGCAACACAATGTGGTGCGCTGGTGCCGAGAGGAAGTTGCTCCCGTGTGTTACTCGAGCGCCATGTGGCAGAAAATCCGGACTTAGGAATTACTGAGTTCCTTTGAGCTGACGGCTCAACTCAGACTGATCCCGGTGACATTCAGGAAGCAAAGCGTGAACATTGCGCGGCCCTTTATCAGGAGTCACCTCACGACGAGCCTGTTGTCAGCCGAGAGTGCCCAAACACATGGAGCATGTTGACTCAGGGCAGCTCACGCAAAATAAAGTTTTTGCGTCTGTCTCACAATGACTAGCGGAAAATGCCCTGGCATTGATGGCCTCCCTGTTGAGTTCTACAAGCGCTTCCGGAGCATGACTGGTTCTTGCATGACTCGGGTTTTTAACATCTGCTTAACCCAGGGATTGCTATGCCCCAGCATGCACAATGGTGGTGTTCTTCTGCGCACAGACAAGACTCGAAAACTGGACCGAGATGCTTATCGTCCCATTACTTTACTGACGAGTGATTATAAGATCTTAGCTATAAGTCTTCTATTGAGCGATTCACATCTGTTGGAGAAGGTGTTATATCGTTGCCAAGCATGTTCCGTTCCCGGCAGGTCCTCAGGCCTTCATAGAATCGCTCTTCGCGATACCATCCACTGGATTAACAGTGGCCATGCCCCCGCTGTGCTGGCGTCCTTCGATCAGTCCAAAGAATTTGATCGCGCGTGCGACACACATACCTGGTCTCTCGGCTGAGGGCATATGGGTTCGCCGTTGCTTGGGTCAGGTATGTGGAAACGTTGTATAGGGGCGCTAGAAGCCCTGTCTCTGTCGCTGGCGGACTGTCGCCCTTTGATGTAACTTGTGGGGTCCGTCAAGAATGTCCTCTCTTTCCCGCCTTGTACGCCATCGCCATCAACCCTCTACTCGAGAGACTGTGCTCGATTCCTGTGACATTACCACTGCACAAATGGATGCCCTCCACCTGTTTTTGCGTTCGCGAACGACATCTCTGTGACCGTTTCTCGGGAGTGTTCCCTTCGGCCAGTTTTGAAGGCGTTTGAAGATTACGGAGCTGTTTCAGGGGCAAGATTGAATTGATCAAAAAGTGTAGCACTGTTTATGAAACTCTAGCCTTCTGCGGGGCTCCTTTCCGTGTTCAAGTGAGGCCAGAAGTCAAAGTTCTTGTTGTGACTTTTGATTGCAGTGACATATCTGGCGTAAATTGGTCACGAGTGTTTATTCGTTGCAGAGCTGTCATACGGCAGCTTAGGTTTGTTGATTTGCCCATCGCTTTTCGCGCTCTTCTGCTAGTGGGTTGGTACTACAGTCGCTTCTGGTTCCTAGGAGTCGTTGACACGCCGCCACCGCTAATTCGTACTGCCATCACTAGGCTCGCGTTCAGCTTTCTCTGGGGCGGTTCGGTGGAGTGGGTCGCGAGGTCCCGCTTGCATCGTACACGTGACCAGGGCGGCTTAGCCTTTGCGGTGGTGCTCGACAAGTGCCTTGCACTTCAGTCGCGTGTTTATTTCGAGGCATTGCGCACACCCCAACACCCAGCGTGCGCATTAGAGCAGTACTCTCTGGGATGTACTACCAAGTGGTTCGTTGAGAGCCGTAGGTTTCGGCCTAGGTCCGAAGTCCTGCCTCATCAATACAGAGCCGTGTTGATGTTGTAAGGCGTCTACGACTCGAGCTTTCGGACGCTGACATCTAGTTATGGGCTGTCAGCGATTTTTATACAGCTATCAGGGAGCTGGAGCACGGTCCTCCTGTCCCTTCGGTGCCAACAAAGCTGTCTTGGCGTCGGATCACTGCGGGGTGACTAGATGTCCGCCGCGCCAGTCTTCAGTGGAAGTTGGCCCACGATTTTCTTCATCTTCGTGAGCGATTTCACCGTTTACACATCTCTCGCTCGACGGTTGCCCGTCTTGCGGGATGTGTGAAACCGCAGAGCACTGTTTCAGGCTTTGTCGTGTTCCTCTTTTACTGTGACGCAGATTAACCCAGATATTTCAGGTGTCGACTGTCGCCTGGGCCACCGTACAGTTCCTGGAACCGTTGCCTGTTCCGCGGGTTCAGCGTAAACAACTGGCATTATTATTAATTACCGAGATCAACTTTCAAATTTGCATCCGCCGTTGCCGGCTGGCTTTTGGCTGGCCTAGACTTCGGGGAAGCAGCTTGTGGGAATCGCCTCACGGCCCGCCCAGGGCCGGTAATTTTCAACCAACCAACCTTTTAAACCAACAAACCCCGCCCACAGCTCTCTCTCGAAGGGAAACCGTCAACAGAACAGGTAAGGGACACAGATAAGGAGCGCAGATATCAACGCTCGGGATTCGCTTCTGTACAAGGTCGACCCAGGGTTACGCTTTCGAGTACCACCTTCCTTTACGCGACAAACGACAACTGTCCTACATGGGCTACGGCTCAATGTACCGTACAGCGCACGTCTCCTCTTCAAAATCGGAAAGCGAGACTCTCCGAAATGTAGTGAGTGTGGCGTTGTAGAGGATGTAGAACACATTCTTCGCAGGTGTCAGAAGTACGTCGATGCTCGAAGGGCATTAGAGACAAGCCTCTCTCGTTTGGACTCCCGAGCCTTCGACATCACGAAACTATTAGGTCCTCCTTCGTCCGACAAGGCGCTAAGGGCACTTGAAGACTTTTTGCATGCAACCGGGCTTATGGACATGCATGACACGCTTATGGACGGGCTTATGGGCTATGACACGGTGAATGTGTGATGTGTCCTGTGTGTGCCCCCGGTGATTCCGCCACTTTACTCTAACTTGGGCGCAGCTCTTGAACTTTGACCTACATGTTGAACTCCATTATCATCTCTGTTCGTCTCTGGACATCATCCTTTTGCGTTTTCATCATCTCATCATCGGATTGAACTTTCTGTATTAAGTGTACTGGGGTAGCCAGTTTGACTTCGTCGAAACTCACATCCCCGTTTTTTTTTTCTTTATTCACATCACATCACATCATATCGATATCAACGCACAGATCTACGCGAAATCAGAAGCTCGGAAACAATGTTTATCGCGAAAAGGCGAAAGTTCCACAAGCTATAGTTCAGGCTGTCAGGGCAGGGCTTCGTAGTCAGATTGTCCACGAGGAAGTACTGTATGGTCTGGTGGGGTGCTCTCGCCGCTGGCTCACGTCTACTCGTCCTTTCCGCCATGTTCAGGGTGACTGGCAAATCATGTTCTAGCCAGCTCGCTAGGACTGTACTGCACTCCGCAGCGACCCTCCCGTGTTTGGATTGTTCGCTTGGTATGGTACAAAAAGCCAACTCTCCTAGAGGGTATTGTTATCTAGCTTGTAGGACTGTAACGTAAAGTTAGTGAAAACGAAAGGAAAGTTAGGTAGCAAGCGAGCTGGTGGTGACGATCCATGACTTGTCGGATCGTCGGATCGTGACAGCAAAGCTTCCCTGACCTTGTCTCCCGCTTTGAAGAGCTTGTTAGCTTACCCCCACTCTCCCACCTAGTGTCTATTTAAATGTTGTTTTGCAATAAACCTGTCAGCTGAGTTTGAGACAGTGTTTGTGTATGTCTGTTTTCGTCCCTACCTCGTCTCGGGTTTTCAAGTCATGGGTAAAGTTAGTGTCTGTCCAATGGGGACTACCTCCATAGGTAGATCTCCCGCTTGATCACAATACACACTCAGTCACCGCCGACTCACTGTTTTGTGATGTACATCTGCTACAGCCCGCCAACAACGCTGCCAGTCTAGATCGGTTGGCGGCCCTGAAGTCCTACGTTACCTCCATGACACGTCGGCATCAGGCAAAGCTCAGGCAACTGTTAACAGTTTCCAGCGACAGGATGGCGGCATCACGGCAGATCCTTCAGAGGTAGCAACGGGGTTCGTTGAGTTCTTCAGTGGATTGTACTCAAACCCTGCGTCGACTGCCGACGTTCCTCTCGGTGCTTTTCCCTTAAAAACGTCCCCGCCGGCTGAGAGTATAGTACATTTGAAGTCGTCGTTCACCTCGAAGACCTCCATGCTGCTGTGCGCATAGCAAAGTGTGGTACAAGCCCGGGACCGGACGGGCTACCCGCGGAGTTTTATTTCACGTTCTGGCCAGTTCTATGTACCTTCTTCATACAGGTTGTTCGACGCGGCTTCGAGGCTGGTGCCTTTCCATCGTCTTTTGGACTGGGAAGCATTATACTTGTGCCCAAGAAAGCTGCCAATCCTGCAGATCCCGAATCGTGAAGGCCGATCGCGCTCCTCAACAACGACTACAAGCTCGTCACAGCAGTAATAGCCCTCCAAGTCAGTCAAGTGCTCCCGTTGCTCCTCTACGCTGGCTAATACTGCGGTGTACCAGGCCGTAGCCTGTGCGATAGCTTGAGTAGGATCCGCGACCTCTTGCGCTACACACGACGATGGGCGGCGTCCGGCGGTCTCCTTTCCTTGGACCAGGCCAAGGCACTTGACAGAGTGTTACACGCATACCTTTTATTTATTTATTTATTTATTTTTTGGTGTGTGTGTCCGGCATACGTTTGCTGTACGCGAATCACCGCAACCAGGTGAGCGTAGTAGGATTGCAGGCCTCTTGCTTCCCCGTCCAGAGAGGTGTCCGCAGAGGCTGCCCATTGTCTCCTGCCCTCGTCCTAACTTTGGACACTTTTTTTACAATGCGTAGAAGCGTCCCGTGTAGTAAACGGACTCCCCCGTCCTGGAGCGGGGAGTTGGAAGATCTCTGCGTATGCTGATGACGTCACGCTCTTCAACGACCGATACTCGCTAACGGCAGTCCTGCAGCTGTACGAGTAATACGCAGTAGTATCAGGCCGTCAACTTAACACACAAAAGTCCAAGATTCTCCCTCTTGGATCGTTTTATATTGACCCTGACTTTCCGATGCAACAATGCACAAGCATGCGCATTATTGGTGTGTTTTTTTATCAACATGGCCCCACGCATCCCAAATGGACACTGACCACTCGGCGGATCCAGGACTCGTGTCGCGCAACGCACGAGTACGACTTCTCGTACAGAGAGCGAGCATATCTCCTCCGGTGCGTCTTTCTAGGCCACCTTCAGTTTCTGGCCCACGTTCTTCTGCCACCTGCCACTCCAACATCACGTACAAACACGAAGATCCTCGTCCTTCTGGAGTCGCAAAACAGCGCTTGTCGATCAACAGATGATCCGCATGCCTCCACAGAAAGGAGGTTGGGCTGTTTCGGACGTTGCCATTGCCTGTATGTGCTTTGGAATGCGTACCTTAATGCGCATTTTGTCATCGGAGCTTACCCCTGCACAGGCACTTCTACAATATTGGCTAGGCCTTCTTCGTCACCACCTCGAGCCTGATACGCAGCTGAACAACGGTCCAAGCTCTGACGTATGGAAGGTTCCAAGCCGCAATAGTGCGATTCTTACAACAAGTATGCGTTACAATCCCCACATGTCGACCCCAGAATAGCACCACCGCTCCCTGTGGCCACTCTCGCAGCTTCCACAGCTGGACCCTCTCGTCGCGCTATACAAGGTGCGCAAATTCGGTGGCCTGCTTTCGTCCCATCTTGGCTTCCTGGTGACCGTCAGGACATACTCTGCAGATTCGCCTGGAAACTTCAGCCTCCCCGTGACCGACTGGGACGCTGGGGAATCGTACCCCACTCTAGGTGCCCCTTTTGCAGACACCACAAGTCGAACGAACATGTCATCTATGACTGTCGTGTAGCCACAGCTCTTTTGCAGAATCTGCGAAGGTCCACACGCATTCGGTGTCCCGTGGATTTTCGTGAAACCTTGCCTCGTCTGCGTTCGCCCGATGCTCACGTGCGAGTCCTGCTAACCGCATGCGGATCATCAGTCTTTTTGTTCCGCCAGGTTACAAGCTGTTGCTCAGAGTCCCCGAGAGACTCCCACCTTGCAACTTGTACAGCGGGCAAGGTGTCTCGTAGAGAGGGCGCTCCAAGAAGAGCTCTCTCCAAGTGCTGACCACGTTCTCCTTGCAAGGTGGGAAGGCATGTCCCATCCGGAACTTTGGGGAGGATCGATCTTCTTGTGGGACTATCGAGTACTGCAGGTCTCTAAGTGGTACAATTTCGCCATTTCGTCATTTCCATTTTTCATTGCTCATTCCATCTGTATGTAACTCATTAACACCTGTATATAGACCGTACATTTAATTTTTCGCCGTAGCATATATATGCCTCACCTGTCCATCACGTTCACATGTTCATTACCACAGTAGTTTTAAAAGCCATGTCTTCGTAGCACCTGTAATTATGCCACCAACTGAATAGATTTTTCCCAAACAGCAGGATGCGGATGCGTTCCGCCCCGTAGCACTTTGCTCTTTTCCCGTGGCTCGGGTCATAGAGTCAACAATACAACAACTTCAGGCTTGAATTCTAACCAGGACACTTCTCCTACGTGTTTAGCCGTAGTTACAGAAGGTCATGCACCCATGTCAATACTGTTCTGTTCTCGGCAGTTAATCGGTCCTCCATAGGGTGGACATTCGTGATGCATCCAGTGGCTAAACATGAGAGACATAAGAGCGGTGCTAGCCTCGTTGAACCACGCAAAAAGTTGTTGACAGAGTGCGTCATTCGTAGATGTTTCGTTCATTTCATTCATTAATCTGTTTCATTCGTATCTTTCTATTGCAGTTCCACTGCATTATCGTTGCGCTGCCGTAGGTTCCATCCATGGTTGTTTTGCGTAATGATCCCCAGCAGCTCACGTTCGAACTCTAGACCCTGCTTTATCTTGGGAAGTTGGTGGGGTTGTGTGAGACACAACAATAGCCTTAAATGCTGGAATGCAGAACAACAGGAATGATATGGAGGGCAATGGAGATCTGTAGTTGGTGGAACCCTTGTGTCTGGCCGGAGGATGAGTCTCCTTGCTGGCACTGGCGGCGGGGTAGGGTTGTAACCTTCGACAGACTCTTAAGTAGGCCACACACTTGGAGGCGCTGGAAGCACTTCTGCTCGCGATGGGCCTGTGGTCTGTCGTGCTTGCCTTGTTTTATCTAGCCTTTGTGGCAGCTGAGGAAAGTTTTCAGACATTGGCTGTTGTGGTAGAGGTTGTCATGTCTTTTATTGAACGTTTTGTTTTCTTTTGCTTATTTCCTCTGTTTTCTATGTGTATTGTCCGGAAGTTAAAAAAAAGCGTTCGCCTCCGTTTTCAGCAAATTAGGGACAAGAGCAATGACACTGAGGATGATGGATGGCTGGGTTCGTGCTATGTGGTGGAGTTCATCGTGCATTTTTTGACACGCTTTCTCTTCTTCATATTTTTTTCTCTTTGCTTTGTAACTTTCCTACTTTTTTGTACTATCGACAAAAACGAGCGAAAAACAAAACAAAACAAAACAACATTACGGAACAGTGATCGCAACGTCACTTCTTTTCGCCTATCTGTCTGTGCCATGGGCGTCCGTGTGACTTTTTTTTTTCAGCGTAGAGCAAAGTCATTCATTCACAGGGCGAGGGAGTTAGAACGTACAACAGATGGACTCAAGATGTGTATGCACAAGACAAGCACGAGGACAATCGAATGCTCTGATAAGGTTCAAACCACGTTGATGATATCCGAGTATAGCTCTTGATTTCTTTACACCTGGCCTACTCATTCGGCGGAACGTCGCACCGGGCAAGAAAGTCGCGACAGAGGAGTGACGGGACTGCAGGTGCATAATCTACTTGCGCTAGGTCAACGGGGCACCCTTGAATCCGCAGTACGCAACAGCTAATCACAACGTGAGGTTTGTGTGTCCCGTGACGGGCACTAACACCCAGCGTATATAACTAACGTACCCTAACGTCTACCCTGACCTGACCTCACCTCACCTCAACCCAACCCAACCCAACCCAACCCAACCCAACCCAACCCAACCCAACCCAACCCAACCCAACCCAACCCAACCCAACCCAACCCAAACCAAACCAAACCAAACCAAACCAAACCAAACCAAACCAAACCAAACCAAACCAAACCAAACCAAACCAAACCAAACCAAACCAAACCAAACCAAACCAAACCAAACCAAACCAAACCAAACCAAACCAAACCAAACCAAACCAAACCAAACCAAACCAAACCAAACCAAACCAAACCAAACCAAACCAAACCAAACCAAACCAAACCAAACCAAACCAAACCAAACCAAACCAAACCAAACCAAACCAAACCAAACCAAACCAAACCAAACCAAACCAAACCAAACCAAACCAAACCAAACCAAACCAAACCAAACCAAACCAAACCAAACCAAACCAAACCAAACCAAACCAAACCAAACCAAACCAAACCAAACCAAACCAAACCAAACCAAACCAAACCAAACCAAACCAAACCAAACCAAACCAAACCAAACCAAACCAAACCAAACCAAACCAAACCAAACCAAACCAAACCAAACCAAACCAAACCAAACCAAACCAAACCAAACCAAACCAAACCAAACCAAACCAAACCAAACCAAACCAAACCAAACCAAACCAAACCAAACCAAACCAAACCAAACCAAACCAAACCAAACCAAACCAAACCAAACCAAACCAAACCAAACCAAACCAAACCAAACCAAACCAAACCAAACCAAACCAAACCAAACCAAACCAAACCAAACCAAACCAAACCAAACCAAACCAAACCAAACCAAACCAAACCAAACCAAACCAAACCAAACCAAACCAAACCAAACCAAACGAAACGAAACGAAACGAAACGAAACGAAACGAAACGAAACGAAACGAAACGAAACGAAACGAAACGAAACGAAACGAAACGAAACGAAACGAAACGAAACGAAACGAAACGAAACGAAACGAAACGAAACGAAACGAAACGAAACGAAACGAAACGAAACGAAACGAAACGAAACGAAACGAAACGAAACGAAACGAAACGAAACGAAACGAAACGAAACGAAACGAAACGAAACGAAACGAAACGAAACGAAACGAAACGAAACGAAACGAAACGAAACGAAACGAAACGAAACGAAACGAAACGAAACGAAACGAAACGAAACGAAACGAAACGAAACGAAACGAAACGAAACGAAACGAAACGAAACGAAACGAAACGAAACGAAACGAAACGAAACGAAACGAAACGAAACGAAACGAAACGAAACGAAACGAAACGAAACGAAACGAAACGAAACGAAACGAAACGAAACGAAACGAAACGAAACGAAACGAAACGAAACGAAACGAAACGAAACGAAACGAAACGAAACGAAACGAAACGAAACGAAACGAAACGAAACGAAACGAAACGAAACGAAACGAAACGAAACGAAACGAAACGAAACGAAACGAAACGAAACGAAACGAAACGAAACGAAACGAAACGAAACGAAACGAAACGAAACGAAACGAAACGAAACGAAACGAAACGAAACGAAACGAAACGAAACGAAACGAAACGAAACGAAACGAAACGAAACGAAACGAAACGAAACGAAACGAAACGAAACGAAACGAAACGAAACGAAACGAAACGAAACGAAACGAAACGAAACGAACGAAACGAAACGAAACGAAACGAAACGAAACGAAACGAAACGAAACGAAACGAAACGAAACGAAACGAAACGAAACGAAACGAAACGAAACGAAACGAAACGAAACGAAACGAAACGAAACGAAACGAAACGAAACGAAACGAAACGAAACGAAACGAAACGAAACGAAACGAAACGAAACGAAACGAAACGAAACGAAACGAAACGAAACGAAACGAAACGAAACGAAACGAAACGAAACGAAACGAAACGAAACGAAAGGAGCTCACTACGGTGTATGGAGTTCTAGATTGAGAAGTGTGGCAACTATAAACATGGGAGCCATTGATGCGCTCAATAGAAATGAATCGTCCAAGTAATCCGGTGAACGGTGGAGGCTGTAACGCATATAGGGAAGACCACCCTGCGTTCTTGATCACCTTGAGGCGAAAAAGGAAGTGCGTTAGAGCAGTAGAAACTAAGCAAGGCTATAGTGGATGGCAGGGGCGCCGGAACAGGGGGAGCAGGGGGAGCGACGGCTCCCCCACATTTACGAATGGGGGAGCACGGCTCCCACAGTGTCAGCCCAGCGTCGTATTCTTCTACGGTGTAACGGAAAGGCCCGTGCATGTGTTCTTTCGGCGGCCATAAATTTAGAGAGCAATAAACAGAGAGCCTACCACTGTCACTGTGCGGAGACCGTTTGAGAAGAGCTACATACCAAAGTTGTCAGGTTCACAGGGTTCTGGAGTTGACCATGGCAAGGTTTGTGGTACGAAGTGGACTGTCGAGGTTTCGAAGTGCAATAAATCAGTCCGAAAGTCTGTACCGCTAGGCGCGAGCATTACCAGACTCATCCACGGGGTGAGGGGTTGGGGGGGGGATAGAGGCGCAAACGGGAATCGCGAAAGACACGCTAGACACAAGACATCTGGGGGAAATAAGGATACAAAGATACCGCCCGGTTGAAGGTTGTTATAGGGGCGGTTTGCCAGGTGCAGCCACAGATTTCAGTCGGTTGTGGCAAGGGTGCCCACTTCGAGCTGGCGTGTGAGACCTGTAGTACGACAATAAGTGCGATTGACTGAGACGAAAGGTCGCACCGGTGTTGTGTTCACGTGTCGGATTCCAACGGCAACGTCGAGGGAGCGCCATCAAGTTGTCGCCTGCAGCAGCGTTACATGATTATCAAACGCCATAGACATCGGAGAAGCCCACACCTCTGGTAAGAGATATGTATCGCAGCTTGTTTGTTGTCTTCATATTATGTATATGTTCACTTGTCATAGTAAAATATTCTAGCTGTTAACCGGATTGCTGGCTCCTCACTTTCCACCGTACTGATGTTCAAAACTACCCGCTGTTGTCATTTACCCGGCGTTTCCTATTGAGTCGCCCTGGACTGATAACGACAGCGTGACACCCAGTCAAGGAGCTGGGAGTCAAAGGGACACATTCTTGCTGAGCTCCAGACCGTCCCAGGAAATTGTGGTTTCTTCGCAGAAGGCTTGCGGCTCGGACGATATTCGCTTCCAGTCGCGGCACGCGTACAGCACTGTGCACACTTAACAGTAACACGACCTCCGTACAATCGGTGGCCCCAGTAGAAAGTGCGCAATGGTTCCCGACAATGCGAGTTGCAAACATGAAGGTCAGGTTTCGGCTTACATGTTTACTACTCGCATTGTGGCGAACCCTTGCGCACTTTCTACTGGGGTTACCGATTGTACGGAGGTCGTGTTACTGTTAAGTGGGCACAGTGCTGTACATGCCGCGACGACGGTTCCCGGGGACAAGTCCCCGAAGTTTCTTACACGTTACTTGACATTGAGGTCTAGGCACTGCGCAGAAGTAAAAAAAGCCGGACGCACTGAACTCATACCAACTAGCCCACCACCAAGTGCTATTTCATTACAATACTTCTGCAATGCTATTTTAGATCTACTGTGCAAATATGCAGATGTCGTTTGCCTGGAGCACGTTTACAGTTTGTGCAGCAACCCTGCATAACGCCAGCATGAGCCCTCAAGGAAAATAAGTGATGATGATGATGATGTTTATGGTGCACTTTTTTTCACTCCCCCACTGGAAAAATAGTTCCGACGCCACTGGTGAATGGCGTGTCGTTGCCCTTCGCGAAAGAGGTACCCATATATAGTATCACGTGAGATAATTTGTGATATTACTTATATGGGTGAATTTAGTCTTCTCTCCCGTCTGACTCGTCTTCTGCTTTTTAAATTGGTGTTCATTTCATCTGAAGGGAAATCCGTCTCGGATGATACTTTCACCAGCACGACTTCTACCATCGTGATCCCACGAGACCTGTGCACTCTGAACGCAGAACTTAATCACATAGCACGCTGAAAGCCAACCACTCTGCAGATTGACGCCTTTATCACTGCGGATTTGTTGAAAAAGGGAGGAAAAGTCTTTTTGGGGACACCTAACATAATTACGTAAGTGCCCTAACAAGGCGTCCGCTAATCAACAGTGTTAAATGCACCATTCTGTATCATGATTGGACTTCCGCGTACGATGCGGCGAAGCTCAGCTTTTAGAGCCCAGGACGCACGTTCACCCCAGAGTGTCATTTGTGACGCTGCCCACATCTGTGAGGCCGACGACGCCGAGCCCTTTCATCACCACTTTTGCACCACCACCTCTGCTTTTAGAGTGCGTGACATTGCCTGTGGCACTTGCTGTGAGAACTCTCGAGTGACACATTCTTCGCGGCCGAGAAAAACGCCAGCGGTACAGCAGCGCTTGCGCTGCTGTCCCGGAAATGTTTTTTTTTTTCTTAAAATCAAATTGGTTATCTCCTCTTGTATGACCTTTCTCCATTCGGTTCTGTGAAGCGCTGACAGTGCTTCTTCCACAGTTTTAGGATCAGTCACGAAATCGCTCGTTTTTACTGCAAAGCACGAATAACTTTGGTTTGGCTGGGCGGCTAGCCGCTCGGAACGCCCGAGGAATGAAATAGAGATGAAGTCTGCCTCCTGAAGAGGAGTTTGTACGGGCTACATCAGTCCGGCAGGCAGCGGAATGTGAGACTTCGGGAGTTTCTCAAGAACGTGGGCTCGAAAGGGGATCCCTGTATCCATTTCGAGAACCCCCCTCTTCCTTCCATCCCCTCTCCTTCCTCTTTCCTTCTTCTTAACTATTAGCTTATGGCGTCCTCGATACACTGCCCGGGTGCGCCCCGGTGCGACATGGTGTGGCTTGCCATCTTCGATAAACTCCACTGGTGCGCACTGAACGTCCTCGATTAAAACAGTGCACCCGGTCAGTGCAGCACTGAGTTGCCCCGAACCCACACCGAGAGAACCGACCGAGCGCCACAGTGCAATCCCAAGAGGCATCGCGATTGCCGGAAGCAGCAAGTAGCCAGGTGTATAGCCGAGCAAGCAGCAGCAGACAGACATCGTGAGCACGGCATTCGATCGATGCCGCGCGGTACGGGTCGCGCAGCCTATAGGAGCTTCCACGTCTACAGATCTCTAGGTGGCGCACGCTAGTATGCACCAGATGTACCGTTGCGGTGCAATTTTATATTCGATAATGCCTCCTCTCAGGGCACCGCCAGTGTAGAGCTCCAAGCACTCCAGCAGTTTCGGTGTAATTTCGGTGCAAGCTTATCCAGGACGCTATTAACGTCTTTGTCTCCTACCCCACCCCTTGGAAATATAAGTGCCGCCACTATTCTGAGTAGACAGACAGCTGCCAGACTCCTTTTCCGAATAAACGCCACTACCACCACCATCACGTATGGCTACGTTCTCTCCGTTGATTTGATGAAAAACGAGAGGCGTACGCCAATTTTGTGGCACACTTGCAAAGCTAGTGTATTTTCATCGAGTAAGGAAAAAAAGGCGTACGCCCGCGTTTTCAGCAAATCAGTGGGAAGAACAATGTCACTGAGGATAATGGTTGGCTAGGTGCGTGCTATATGGTGAAGCTCGTTTGTAAGGGTGCACCATGATCAACCTTTATTTCAGTTCTCAAAACTGGAACGTCGTCTTCATTGCGTACCGCTGAGTAGCGTGAGAGGCGGACACTTTTATTGTTAAGCTTCCACCACACCGGCAACGTTGGATAACTAGCACTGATGATGTGTAGCAGTGGGAAGACTGCAACACAGCGTTTGCGACAGTCGTCGCACTAACAATGGTATCTTGGTATTCTCTGGTCTTGGTATTCTCTGGAAGATATGCTCTGGTCTCCCTTCAAATCCGCGTATTGATCTTTCGTGGTGGAGGGAGGCGAAAGGGAGCCGGTCCTTCATTTTTGGAGAAGGGCCCCTTGATAACGCGGTGCGCCCCCGGGTGGGCCGTGTCTTGGAATAAGCGGCCCGTAAAACGATCGTCGGGGCAGCATCGCTTGCGGTGTTGTTTCCGGGAAGATTTTTTCTAAAGATCTTGGTATTCACGGCGTCGAATCACCACGGGCTGGCTAGATGCACGCCGCGCCAGTCTTCAGTGAAAGTTGGCCCACAACGTTCTTCCTCTTCGCGAGCGACTACACCGTTTTCACATCTCTCGCTCTGACGGTTGCCCGTCTTACGGGATGTGTGAAACCGCAGAGCACTGTTTTCGGCGTTGTCGTGTTCCTCTTTTGCTGTGGCGCAGAGTAACCCAGATATTTCAGCTGTCGACTGTCGCCTGGGCCACCGTACAGTTCCTGGAACCGTTGCCTGTTCCGCGCGTTCAGCGTAAACAATTGGCAACAATAACTAGCACATACGATATGTAGCAGTCAGCAGACCGCAGCTAACAACATATGCAACAGGAGCTCGTCCCATCCTACAGTTGCGGCCCCCGGGTGGGCCGTGTCTTAGAATGCGCGGCACGTAAAACGGTCGTCGGGGCAGCATCGCTTTGCGGTGTTGTTTCCGGGAAGATTTTTTCTAAAGATAAATAACGCAAATAAAGCTGTAAGAAAACGACGACGACGAAGTTGTATCGCGGACCACACGCATCTTCCATTCGATTCTTGACCATTAAAGAAGCACAACGTCTGTGACCAGTTGTCCGATTGCTTACATTTTGGTGCCGAAACCCGGGAGGAAGACTACTCAGGAAAGCATTTGGCAACTGGACCGTGCCCCATGGATCGTCTCAATCAGTTAAGAGAAAAGGTCCGTGAAAGGGTTGCGAAGCTTACTTCGGAGATCATAGCATCTCTCCAGGAAATTCCTTCTTACAAGACCATGCAGCTGAAGCTCGCACTGCTAACCCGTCACGCCACAGAACTCCGTTATCTGGACAAACAGATATCAGCCATTATAGACTTGGACGACATCGAAACCGAAGCAGAGGGCTGCGACATGTATCTGGAGATGATAGTAACTGCTCAAGTGCGCGCTAGCAAGGTTCTGGAATGTTCAAATGGTACCTCATTGACTGCGAAAAGGCCTACCTTGAACACTACACGATTTGCTCAAGACGATCCAGACAGATCCACAGCAGAAGCTTTTCAGGAATCTCTTCAACGCTTGAACGACAGAAGACAATATAGCGAAAACCCTGAATTCGTTCTATTGGCATCAAGTGACAGCTCCGCAACTCAGATTGAGCGTCAAACCATGGAAACTTGCGGAACGAAAATCACAGGTGCTGCAGTAGGCCAGGTTCAACACGGGGATACAATGTGTAGTCTCAAGATCTCCGCTGATGACATTTGGACTGGTAACGGAAGAAGCTGCGAAGAATGCGAACACCTCACGTATCAGGGAAATCATGAAGTCTCCTGTACCACATCAGCGAAGCAGACGTTACATCCAACTATGACTTTGGCAGACTCTTCCGACGTCTACGACGGCGGACATCCTACGACCTCTTCCAGTGACATCGCCGCTCAGGCTGCTGCAACTAACCCCATTCTTGTGAACAAGAAAGGCAATACACGTACGTTTGTTCATGTCAGACTACGTCCTATCAGGCTTCGTAGGAGGAACTGTTCCCTACGTCACTTCGTCTTGCTACGTCTTCATCGGAACATTTATGTGAGGCCACCACGCACGTCACAGAGTCACCACGCACATCTCTCACGTAAGGGTTGGGTACTGGGAGCACCTTCAAATAGCCATGATTCTTCGCAAGTGCCTCAGCTAACAGCGCCAGACAAGATCGTTCAGCCTATGTGGTTCTCTACAGGACTTGTAGGACTACCATTAGAGCCCGACTGAAGACCACTCGCCTTTGTACATCGGTTTTGTTAAGTTTTGTGTCATACGTTGCGTGTTTATGTATATTGTATCGTGGATATCGTCTCACCGTTGGCGCCGGGAGTGTAAGAAAACGACGACGACGAAGTTGTATCGTGGACCACACGCATCTTCCATTCGATTCTTGACCATTAAAGAAGCACAACGTCTGTGACCAGTTGTCCGATTGCTTACAAAAGCAATATAAATAGCATATAAATAGCAAATAAAGCAATATAAAAAGCAAAATATAAATAAAGCAAGCTTACGCTTGTCCCATCCTACAGTTGGCAATACAAAAAGGCAATAAATAAATAAATAAATAAATAAAGGCCTGTCGGGATCCTTGTCCCATCCTACAGTTGGCAATACGAAGGCAATTTTTGACGGCCTTAGTGACCCTGGCCACCCCGCCCACGATCTCCTGCAATACTGCTTAGGTCCAGACGTACGTCTGTTTCGCCCGCTTGTGCAGAATAGACCGCGCTCTGAGTTTGTGGCCTCGCACTTGAGAGAGTACGTTTTGAACGTCCGTCGCCTACGCGCATCATTCCCGTCGGATGATTTCTTTGTCTGGTCCGTCAAGCAGTTTTATGCCGCTCTTCTGGAGCTCCTTGCGACGGCGAGCTCGGCTGTGCCTCGCCTGATCGCGTGGCTTCATATTACGGCCGGCTGGTTGGACGCGCGCCGTGCAAGCTTGCAGTGGCGTCTTGCGCACGACGTTTTACCTCTCAGGGACAGGTTGTCCCGCTTCGGTTTGACCAGGCCTTTTTGCCCTTTCTGCCCTACCTTTGAAAAGTCGGAGCACGCTTTTCGCAACTGTCTACTCCCGGATTTTTTGTTGCACAAGGCTGAGGGGCTTTACGGCATTCCGTTCATTCGGTGGGGCACGGTCCAGTTACTGAGCTCGCTCCCAGTTCCGGCGATAGACGCCAGTTTGTGCTCCTGGCGGTAGAAATAAACTACCAGGTATGGAAAGCACGCTGCATAGCTGTGCACGGTGGCCGTGCTCGCACCGCCGTTGAGGTACTGAACAGGGTCAGAGCGGGCATCCGTAGAGTGTTATACAGGGAGAGAGCAGTTCTTGGGGCCGTCCAGTTTGGGAGGCGGTGGCAAACATCAGTGACCCTCTTCGAAGAACGGAATGGTAGGTATATCATCCGCTTCTAATATCCTTCGTGCTGCTGTCCCACGAGCAACTCTTCATGAGTTTTGGTTTGTTGCGAGGTGGCATCTAGCACGTACATCAATCCCAGACCTGCCGTGAGCTCGTCTTCGGGTGTTGGCGTTGCGATGGTTGTAGACTAGTGCTTTTGTTGCGTTAAAGGGAGCGAGCCAATATGGCTGGTCTTCCACGATGATGCCAATACATATATCAGGCGCAGGCGCTTGATGATACATCAGGCGCTCTTATTTTCAATGTTTAGCGGAGCTCTGCTGCGCCGTTTCAAGTTCCTGTAAGGCCTCAGGTTAAAATCCTAGGAGTTGTTTTTGACAGTGCAGGGGTCTCAATTGTAAACTGGCCTCGAGAATTCAGCAGCTGTAGTGCTGTGCTGCGTGAGCTTAAGTTTGTTGACCTGCCGATCACTTTTCGGGCACGGGTAGTACAGGCTGCTATCGCACGACACGCGTTCGGCTTTCGGCACGGGGCGGATCCGCTGAATGGGTCGGTAGGTCTCAACAACACGGAGGCCGTGAACTGGTGTGGCTTAGGACGACCAGGTAACACGACCTCCGTACAATCGGTGGCCCCAGTAGAAAGTGCGCAAGGGTTCACCACAATGCGAGTAGTAAACATGTAAGTCGAAACCTGACCTTCATGTTTGCAACTCGCATTGTCGGGAACCCTTGCGCACTTTCTACTGGGGCCACCGATTGTACGGAGGTCGTGTTACTGTTAAGTGTGCACAGTGCTGTACGTAGCTAAACCCGCATACAGGGTGTTCAAAATTGAGCTTTCACTAGCACTTTATGAATAGGCGAACAAAAGCAAAACTGGTGCTATTTTTTTGTTCCTTGAGTAAGAAACAGGTGCTACATAATTAGCAGCACCTGTTTCTTACACAAGGAGCGTAAAGTTATCATCCGGTTTCCTGTCATCGCTGTGTTTGCGTAGCGCTCGTGAAAGCTTAATTTTGAGTAATAATAATAACCCATATACATACGTGTATATATATGTATAGGAAGCCTGTTTCATTCAGATGTGACAGACAGTAGTACAGAACGCTCAAGACAATGACACGGAAGCTTTCAAGGTTAAATATGCGCGGTGGTTGACAATGTCCCAGACCACCTGATAGCTGGGATTGTGAGCAATAATCGGTATCCTTGAGTTTGCCGAAATTCCCCGCTGACATGGTCCTGGTGTTAGTTGGTTGTTGTCGGATCATTGAGGGAATCCACCTTCTATGATTCCGAAGCATTTCGTATCTGCCCGTCCAAAGCATGGAGGGGGTGCAGTCTCAACTCCTACCTGTACGCCCCTAGTTAAGTCTGTGCCGTCTACCAGTGAACATCTGGAGTAAAAGTTCCCTAATATATTCTCTGCAGCTCTCTCAGCTGCCTTGTCGGCGCACCACCAAGACACGACTAGAAGATTGTTCTTTTGTTACATTGACCACTCCGACAGGCCAAACGTGAAAATGTCCATGGAGGCCATTCTCTGGCTGTTGTATGCAATGGCCAAAGGCATGGCTCTGAAGGCTATGGCGCAGTTGGCGTACCCTACGATGGTCTTCCACCGCGAAGCACTCGTGGACTTGGCCTGCTTTGTGCTGCAGCTGGTCAGCTCCGAGCTGGCCACACGACCACGCATGGGGGGCCCAGGAGAGGAAGTACAAAACCCTGCTTCGTGGCTGGTGGAAAGCGAATAGGGGCAGGACACTGCGCGGCGACAGCGTACCTCGGTCTAGAAACCACGGGGACCGGGATGACCGCGGCCCCTGGGTTGTGGGGGTCGTGTCTTCGAGCACCGGCAAGCTTCGTATGAAAATCGTGGAGCGAAGGGATCTCAAGGACTCTTGGCCCACTCATTCGACGGAACGTTGCACCGGGAACAAAAGTAGCGGCCGTCGAATGGCGGGCCTACCGGTGCATACGATACCTGCGCGAGGTCAACGGGACACACATGAATTTGGAGCACGCAACAGTGAACCACAGCGTAAATTTTGTGTGTTCCGTGACCGCCACCAACACCCTGCGCATCGAAAGCCTCTGGGCGAAAGTGAAGCTGCACATCATACGGAAAGGATAAGGGACGACGAGAGCGCTGCTGCAGGGGCACCTGGATTGGATGCATTGGTGGCAGTCGCTGAACGGCCATCAGCGTTGCCAGGACCCCTTCTTCCGCCCGAATGACTTGGTGGAGAAACATTATCCAAAATAAGGAGCCACCATCGCCACAACAGATCCCGGTGGTTGCAACAACAACATTATTTTTAAGAGGGGATACGACCTCCGGCGGCCCCATGTATTCTCTATGGGCGAAACAATGCGATCTTTTTCAGCTAATACTGAACCGATTTGGACCAAAATAGCCTTGTTCGATAGATTTTAGAATTTCGAAAAATTCGCATTGGAGACATTTGCAATTTTTTTTGCAGAAGTTTTTAAAAACCTTACGAAAGCTACAAAAAATTTATAAGTTCGGTCTCTCGCTTTTGGAAGTTCGTAGCTCGTTTACTCTAGCACATATGTGAAATGTAGTCAGTAGCATTTACGCGGAATTCTTTCTTGAATATTTACGTGTCCATGTCATGCCTGTCCATGCCTCCAGTTGTTCACAGTATTGAAAAAACTTAAGGTATGTACGGCTCCGTGAACTGCCCCGTCTTGCCATCGTACAGTAGCGCCACATTGCTGGTCAGAAGAGAACTTCATATCGTTCCGCAGAATGCAGTCACTGTTCTGGCACCCTATCCCAGAAGGGGTTTCCCCGGCAGCGGAAGCGCGAAATTGAGGTCGTGAAACCTGTCTGAAGAAATCCACGTTGAGTAGGTCGTCGCAAAATAATGGGAAGGCCTTGAGTGAGAATAGGGAGAATAGGCGGCATAGACGAGGAAAGCTTTGCTACACAGCATAGGTGGGGAGTAACGCGTTACAAAGTAGTGCGTTACCGGTAACGCGTTACACTCGAGTAGTGAAATATGGTAACGCATTACATTTGGGAGAAAAGTAATGAGTAACGTAACGTCATTACATTTTTAATAACTAACGCGTAACGGCGTTATGCGTTACTGCGTGTTCGGGAACATTGCTTCATCGTCTAAACTTGTAAGCTTGAGCGAGGAGCGTGCCTGCAGAATCCGGGAAAATCCCCGATTTTTTCTGTTCACCTTCAACAGTGACAAGAATTAAGGTCACATCGACACCCACAAAAAACGCAAAAGAAGGGTTATTGACCTATACCCTGGTTGAGATGTCACCTTCATTTACCACCTCTGTTTTTCACTCCCTCTGGTGTTTTTCGGACGAATGGGGCAAAAGCTGCAGAAAAATAGCCTCTACCATCTGAACAAGTAACAAAGTACCACGGGATTGGCTGTTTGGATTTTTACTATGTGAGATAAAAGGTCACCGTCTCTATCAACCTTGACAAGGAGCACTCACTGGTCATTAGGCGTCCTCTCAGCCCTACGGGCGAAGCTCACAGACGAAAATTTTGAACATCAACTACTTCTGGGTGCAATAAATCGTACGCGTAAGTTGTGTTCATGCGAGACCCTTGTTTGTGCCCAACATTGCTTGTATTGATTTGCGCAATGCACTTATGTGACTCAACCAAAAATGGTACATGTTAAGCAAAACCTCATGAAGTAATGCAAAAGTAACGGCATTACATATCGGAAGTAACGGCGTTAGTAACGCGTTACCTACTACCGCAACAGTAACGAATAACGTAACGAGTTACTTTTTGAAAAAGTAGTGAGTAACGGTAGTGCGCTACAAAATAAAAGTGACTTCCCCACCTATGCTACACAGCCACACAATATTCGTCTCGCATCGCATGCACGTAAAAAGAACGGTAGGGTTAGGGGAGGTGAGGCACAGTGAGACCGAGTGGTGTTATCATTCGCTCTCCCGATGTGTTGAAATTGGAAGACAGTTTTCTTTCTTTTTTTTTTAATGAGGTAATATCAAACAGTCAAAGACTGGATTATGGAAAGGCCGAAAAATAAGGAATTCCAAGAGTATGTCTGCGAAATAAATAATTTATGAATAAAACGTTGAAGAAGACTCCACGTAGAAATTCACTTTTTAACTGAACTTTTTCAAAAGAAGCTCTTTCTCTATCCACAGCTGTAAGATCAACCCCAGTACACGAGGGATGCTGCCAAAAAGTGGCATGCGCTGGACAAGATCATACAAAGTTATTTTAAATGCATAAAAAGCATTTAGCACATTAATTCCCAATACCTGCCCTGAGCACAGCGTTGTGGATCTACCTGATGTAGCAGATGTAACTTTTCGAATATATATTTTTCCTTTCTTGGTGGCCTCTGGCTTTCGATAGTTCTTCCGAGTTCTCGGGCTCGGGGTCTAATGATGGGTGTAACAGGGGTGTCACATATTACACCCAAAAGAAGGGTGCTTATTGGGTATATTGACTCAAAAAATGGCAAGTTCTGAAAAAAAAAAAAAGGCTTGCTCCCAAAATTCACGGAACACTATTTGTACTGATGTACTGCAACCTGCATTTGCAAGTCTGAGCGTCTTAGCTGCCTAGACTCTTGGGGACATGTTTACAAAAAGAAAGTGCCTGGTGGGTGATTGCCAGTGAATGACTTGTACTACCCACTCAATGAATTTTAGAGGAGATGGTGTCGCTCTATATATTTGGCAACCCGAACGTGATTGTCGTCGTGTACAATAACACAGTCATCTCTACTTTTACTTTTTGTTTTCTGCCTAAGTGATCGAAAGTACGTTATCTAAAGAGAAGTTTGGTGAAACGATTTATTCCTTATATTAATTCTCAACAATTCTATCCTACTTACTTTGTAAGCTCATTTTTTATCGCAGTTGGAATAACAATTTCCGTATCTTGGCTTCCTTACTTTTCGACCTTACGGTAATTCGGTTTTCTGGCTTTCCGGCCTGCTGATAGTTCGATTTTCTGAATTTTCAGCCTTCTGATCGTTCGATGTTTTAATTTTTCGGCCTTTTAAGTTTCGACCTTCTGATATCTTGTCTAGGTTTCGAAGGATACATGTATGTTGTAAGGACCAAATTTAGGTTCACCTGCACATAGGCGCAAAGTAAATAAACTAAAACTGGGTGTCCGCCCATTTCATCGAAAATCGTTTGGTCGAATGACGTTTGATCGACGCCGTTTGTTGGGAAGGCCGAAGGCGTTTGTTTTGAAAGGAGTTCAAAGCTCCGTGGAGTGGGTCGTACGCACCTGTTTTTCCGTAAGTTTTGATTCGAGCATACGGTGCAGGCAATCAGTGTCCTCTGCTTTTTTATTTATTTGTTTGCTTTGTTCAGCCGAAGAGGGGAGGCCACTGGTTATTTTAAGACCTTTGTCATTTACGAACAACATAGCTGAACAGGAAAGTGGGTACAATCCGACGAATTACACAGCCGACAGTCTGTGCTTCTTCTGGGCGCCCTTCTCATTGCTGGCGGCATATTTAAAGGGAAAGTTCTGAAATCGGATATCCATATGTGTTCGAAAGCCGCTCGTCTGTGGAAACTATAAGAAGGAAATTTCGCCATGGTACAACAAAACATATTAAATTAACAGCATATAAAGCATTAGTTCCGAGTGGCTCGGGACTAACATCTCCATTTTTTTTCTTTTACAAATCAATCAATCAAAACATTAGGAAGGGAGTTGCCTCAGGACAGAAGCCGCCGATATTTCGAACAGAGACTGTTCTTCTTCTGTTCTTCTGAGACTGTTCTTCAGAGACTGTTCTTCTTCAACAGTCTCTGTTCGAAATATCGGCGGCTGCTGTCCTGAGGCAACTCCCTTCCTACATCTCTACCGGTTAGCTGGATTTCTACCCATCTACAATCAAAACATTAGTTCCCCTCATTTAGAGTATGCATCTGCAGTTTTGGATCTCTGCACATCCACGCTGTCCGAGAAAAAGAAAAAACAAATAAAGAAGACAAAATGCAAAGGTCTGCTGCACGGCTTATCTTGTCTAGGTTTCGGAGGGCTTATTCGGTTAATGTTTGTAGCGACAAATAAATTTAGATTCACTTGCACACAGACGCAAGGTAAATACACTAAATCAGAATAGTCAGTTAAATACAAAATGCGTCCGCAAAATGTTCTAGTGTGAGAACTCGGAGCCAAAGAAAATTCAGCAGGTATAGGCAGCGCGCGCTTGTTTGAGGGAGCTGCGATCGATCCGCTGAAAGCGACCCCCGTGGCAATCGGCCGCAAAACGGCGTGGTACCAGCGGGGCGTTCGCATATGCATTGCCTGTCACTTTTTGTGTACGACGCATGCTAGTATGACGATTTCACGTGTTTTATACGCCGGCTTCGCGCCTGTTGACACCCGAGACCACTTTCGAGGCGGTAATCTGAAGAAAGGGTACCTTCTTCAGAAGGCGAAACATGTGAAATGCGTTCGCGAAGATGTTTTCACGGACGGGACGTCAAAGATAAGTGCGCAGTGCCTTGCCCAGACGAGCACACGCACGTACAACGTAACTGTTCAGGTAAGTCTGTTAACTTGTTGTTGATGACGTGCTGTTAACGTCCGTTTGACACATTTGCAGCTTCAGTCACCTAGACCACGTGCAATTCTCGAAGCACATTGTACTTGTAAGGGAGGTGTGGCTGGCCGTTGTAAACATGTAGCCGCCGTTGTTACTGCCATAAACAACCCCGAAGACGACTCCTGCACTAGTGTGCCCCAAGCGTGGGGCAGGCCTGGAAGTCAAGCGTCAGGCAGCTACGTCCGGCTTCCTTTCGAAGAGCTTTATCCAAGTAAGTAATCAGCCGAAACTCTGTCAGCTGTGACGATAATGTGGCATGTTGATCGCCAGTGTTCGATATCTACTTTAGAATTGAGGTTAGTATGTGCATTTTGCGTAACATAGATATAAGTAGCTTCGCTTATAGTGCCCTAACATCCACCATCCATCCTTCTACCCTTCAAGAGCCATGCAATGCACCCAAGCCAAGCTGCCAGTCAGTCTCACCGTCCTACATCTTTGACCACTTCCCAGGCATTGGCTCTCCTTTAGTCCACAACTTGAAATATGAATATCAGGACCCAGTTGAAAAGGGGCGCAGGAGTGTTTTAGCATCGCTTGTTGATGCTGCAGCTAACATGCATGATCAGGAGCTAGTAGCTGAGCTGCTTCTGAGCAGTAGCTCAAGAAGATCAGTATTTCACACAATGAGTGTTGTGAGGGTCGATCTGCTAATGGGGCATCGGTTCACAAGGAAAGACTGGTTAAAGGAAGTGGGCCATGACACCGCAAGCTTTTACAAATTTGCTATTGGCTCCCGCTGTCCAATTGACATTGGCATGGAAACACGTGGGCAACGAACAAATGTGAGGTAAAGTGCATAAAACACACCGCTTCAGTTGAGCATGCTGCATGCTTCTTCGAGGCCGAAATCAAGCTGGCTTGTGTTTTAGTATGCATTTGCTGTGAGTGCCATTTGTCTACATGTTCACTTAAATGTTACCTGCCACCTGCAAAGAACGTGTACATGTGCACAGGTGGTTCCAGGAAAGGGCATTACGTCTAACAAGCACAGAGTGCCACAGAGTCAGAACAAGGGTAGCAGATTTCGAAAAACTTGCTGAAGCACTGAAAACCACCAGGCCACTGAGAACAGCGGCCACAGCATACGGTGAGTATTCCTATCAGTGATCTTCATCAAACATTAGTGTGTTTTTGTGATTTAACACAAAATGCACATTCGCTGAAAGGCACGCAGATGGAGGGAGTTGCTGCAAAGGAGTTCCAGAGGAAGTTCCCAACAATAGTGTATCAGGTACTAGAATCAGAACTGTTACTTTCAAACGGTTAATCTCATGCCTTTTCCAAATTTTTCAGGCTGGGCTCTTGGTGCACCCTGAACAAAGATGGCTATGTGCAAGCCCGGATGGGGTAGTGCGGCTGGCTGATGGCCTTTATTTGCTTGAAATCAAATGCCCATTTGGCCGGAAAGGACAGCCAATCATTGACTGCAAATCTGAAACAAGCTACGTTCAGTACCTACAGTATGAAGGAGGGAAGCTGGTGCTTAAAAAGTCGCATCAATACTATACACAAGTGCAAATTGCAATGTATGTCATGAATGTAACAGAGGCATTCTTTTTTGTATATTCTGATGCGCAGTCAGTGAATGTGATGGTAGAGCGTGACGATGATCTGCTTAGTGAACTTGTTCCAAAACTAGAGACATTCTATTTTACTCACATGCTGCCAAGAATGGCTCCCAGGTCTAAATGAATATGTAATTAGACCTTAAGTTTTCTGGTTTAATTTTTTTGGTTAGTCCACGTATTCTAGTCAGTTCAATTTCTGTAAGTTGGGACCTGGTGCTCTGTATGATATTTCAAATCGTGTTGAAGCAATAAATGAGAACGGTCTGCCACTACCTCCATTGGCTGCATCTGTCTGTGTGCCCTGTCAAAAAATAAAATATAAATAAACAAAAAGAATAAATGGCAATTTTACATGCGCACTTAAGTAATACACAATATTGCTTCTGCAAGTACAATGCCTACCACAGATGATGATGAAGGTGGTTCCAACGCTCCACTAGAATCTGAGGAAGGAGGCTCATTGTATGTTTCATCCTGGAATTCCTCATCTTGCAAATCTCCATGCAGTCCAGGCACACCATCTTCTTTACTAACACAAAGTGTCACTGAAGCCGTGGTGTTGCCATTACGTTGAGATCGCCGCTTGAGTCTGTGTCCGTAAAGCCAGGTAAAGCTACCGTTAGCGGATGTAGCAGCAAACACACAAATGCGAACAACTTCGTGCGTTGTGTCATCGCTAATGTGCTAATGGAAATGTCGAAGGTTGCTTACCTTTCATAACGCTCAACAGGCGCCAATCCCACGACGGATTTGGCTTTGTACATCGCTGGAAATACTGAGGGGACGTAGGAAGGATGCGTCTGGTCAGCGCTTTTTTCGTTGCCGACGAGGTGGCAACTGCAGATGACAGTCGTCTGGCTTGGCTCCCAAGGAGTGCCATCCGGGCTACACGAAGCAATCACAAAAAAGTACAAACCATCTTAGAACCGAAAAACTCAACCACAACAGTTTTAGACTTACTTCACTCTTCGTACAGCCGCTATCCATTGTCGCCGACGCCCTTGTTCGAACCACTTGTTCGGAAATGTATAAAACTTCACACGAGGCTGTTTCCCCCTCACGTTCACCTTACTGTTGTGGCACCCTACCACGCAGCAATAGCTGCCGTTTTTTCGTGGTCTTTGCGATTCCATGCAAGCAAGCGAAGCGAGGCCCTGCACTCCTGCACTGCCTACGGCATAGATAGTACCACGCCGTTTTGGCGCATTCCGTCGAGCGGGGGCGATAGTGTCGGGACAAGATTTAGCGCGCGCTGCCTATATATAGATAAGCGAGGGCCAACGAAATATAACATTTGGACTCCGCGCTGCGTCCAGAAAGTCAGACAAGCTAAGATAGCAAAACATCAAGAAGTCACCAGATGCAGTCCACAAAGGGACAAAAGGGAAGAATTGGCTTTCGTCGGGACCTCCTTCTTTCTTTGTAGCTGAGTTGACCTTGGCAACCCAAACATGACGTGAGAACCCTGCATCTCAATAGTCAAGGAGGTCACACGTGTTTTTGGGACTACACAATCCTGCGGAGGAGTGAGTTATTTGTACTAAGGGTAATGGTTACAGCTTCCTCCAGGCTGAGACCCGTATGTTCGTGTGGCGCCATCTACGAGCGAAAAAATCGTGAATCGGAGATGCCGCCTCACTCGTATCCCCTCTTAAGATGATGAATGGGGACCTTCATCTTGCCGGTTGCAACAGCGTTCGTGATACATGCAGAGTCTGAGAGACTTGCTGGAAAGTAGCTGTCGTGAGGCTGGAACATACAGACGGACAAACAGAACGACCCGACCCGCGTGATCCAGTATCGCACCTGACCGGCAATCATGACGTACAGGCGCATATCCCACTGTTGTTTGCTTTCCTTTTTGTTGTTGTTAATCGCTGCGACCTTTCATGGAGCCGAACCCATGACTGAACCCATGAACTCCTTCTTTTGACGACCTTCACAGCGCAGTGTCACCGGTGGACTATAGCTGGTAAAAAGGAAAAGCAAAGAGAGGAAAAGAGAAAAAGAGAGGAAAAGCAAACAAGGAAAAGCAAAGAGAGGTTAGTACAGATCATGGAAGTACGAGGGAAGGGGGCCAGGGGGGAGTTCCGGCTCTTCATTCGCAGCTAGGTAGTCAAGAACTATACCCGGTTAACCTTTCCTTCTTTGTCCTCATCAGCGGCAGTCCGAGTCTGCATATCCGAGCTTTCGATTGCCCTCATGCTACTCTTTTGCCTATTAGTTGTAAGTCCCCCCCCCCCCCCAGGGAGTTCTTTGCCTTACACTGAAAAAAGTCACAGGAACGCCCGTGGTACCGATGGGGAGGCGAGAAGCAGCGACGCTGCGATCACTCTCCCGTGTATTGTCTTTTTTCTTTCTTTTCCCTTCCACTTTTGACGGTAGTACAAAAAAAGGCAAGAGAAAAAGACAAGAAGCAAGTTCCAAAACAAAAACAGAAATAGGTAAAGATATCCTGAGAAATGAAAATGCACATAATATTACAAAGGATAAGAAGGGGAGAAAACGACACGAAGCAACACAAGCGGTTTCGTAACGTGGGCTTCACCTGATACCAAATTGCTACATTTCGCCATTCCCGGCGGAAACTTACGTACAGTCTGGCCCTGATGGTAGTTTTGTAAGGTGGGCTTCACCTAATGCACCCGTGCGCTAGGTGAAGCCGACTTGGCGAGTGGTGACGCCTACCAAAACAATGCCGTATTGTTGTTCTCACTTTATGCTGTCGTTCTTGCAACCCGTCTGACACTGCAACTGTCCGTAAGTCGAAGCGTTTCTTATAACCGCGAGCAGACCAGTCAGTCTCGTTTGAAGTGTCAAAGAGTGAAGGCTCCGCCCTGGACGTGAAGCCAAATCGCTCTTCGCCTTGGATTCTTGCAGTTTCAGGTGTGTAATTAATATAACTGTGAAGTAATATGTTCGACTGCGCCATGCATTTTCATTGTCTGTTTACTCTATTTGCAGGCGATCTGCACAACGACAGGGAAATAGAACGCCAGGTGAAATCGTTAATTACTGTATGTTTTGTGCAGACGATATGTCATATCTCTCTACGCTACTCTACATAGGTATCCTGCCATCGTGTTTTCTGGAACTATATGTCTTGCAGGTTGAGCGTGTATGACGCAGCGGTCTCCAGCAAGAGGAACGCAAGCACCGTGTTCAGTGTGGCGGGGACTCTTGCTCCACATTACAATGCCTAGAAGTGCCCAATAAACCATAAAAAGCCCATGGACGTCCTGATCTGCTCCAGACGTCCTCGTCCAATTTAAATATCATTAGGACATCCACAGGTAGTGCCACAAAGGCTGTCAATTACATGACATCCTGAGGATTGTATTTCGACATTCTGCTCTGGACGTAACGTGGTTCTAAGGTGGGTGTGAGTGTCACTTCAGTGGAATTAGATATGCATGATACCAGGCACGTGCCCGATACAAGATTTTTCAGTTTAAATGGACAAAAATTATTGTGTACAGTTTGCTACTTTTGCTTCTCGGGCCGCGATGGCTGCATTGGCTGCATGCCAACACGAACTCCCGCGTCCTTGCCTGTTCACCATGCCACCAGCCAGCGCTGTCTGTGCGCAGTTTTGTTCGGTTCGCTTTGGCTGTAACGGACGTTTCTCATCGCCGCGAGTGGTACGCATGATCTCGAGCGTAATATTGTTCCCCTAAGTCTGCAGCTATTAGAGGGTTTGTACTGTTGTTCCCAGTTTATGCTCTCGTTCTAGCAACCCGTCTGAGAAAGAGCCCGTAAGAGGAAATGTTTTTGCCAACACCCAGCAGACCATTCAGGCTCGTTTGAAATGTCAAGTAAGTACGCGGCCCTGTATCTGAAGCCAAAATCGCTCTTCGCCATCAGGCTTTTTGCCGTGTCAGGTGTGTAATCAATATAACTGTGAAATAATATGTTCAGCTGTGCCATGCGTTGCATTGTAGATTTCACTCCACTTGCAGGCAACCTGAACAACGCCAGGGAGATGGAACGCAAGATGAAACCGTGAGCGACTTTGTGCAGGCGGTATGTATATGTCTTGACACATACTGCACATGACTATGCTGTCTTAGTGTTTCCAAAAAGATATTTCTTGCAGATTAGGCGTGTATGACGCAACGTGCACCAGGAAGAAAGACGCAAGCATTGTGTTCAATGCGGCGGAGACTCATGCACGTCATTACAAGATGTGCAAATGCTTTGAGAAAGACAAGTTGGACCGGAAGTGAGAATCTATGTGCTTTTTTTTTTTTTTTCATTGTTGTTCAGCGTCCGATCATTGCGAATTTTGTGCCTGCGTGAGACGAACGCTCAGGTGTGTTGCTGATGAATGGGGATGCTTTCAGAGGTATGTATACTCGTGAATGGTGAATAAAGTGATCTCTTGCTGTACTGTTTCGCGTGGGTTTTTGCGGGTTCTCATCTCCCCCAGACATGAGCGGCTTACTTCGCAGAACATTTCAGAAAGCATGTTGACAGCGACGGGGAGGGGCGGTGAATAGCTTGCCGTTGCAGCATTTTCAAGATTGCCATAAACAGCATCAATGCAACTATTGTGCCACATCAGCATCAAGGCAGCCCTCATGTTAGCATCAGCATCAGAGCGGCTCTAGTGTTAACATCACCCTGAACAGCTCTGTTAACATTAGTATCAGAGCAGCTCCACGTGTTAACATGAGCATCAAGCCCAATCACATCAAACGTGATATCACTCGTCAATAGGGAACACACCCATAAACACGTGTTGCCACGGCAGTGCCTCTGCTACTCTCGTTACATGCTATGGCTTAACCTTGTTCTGTACACAACGTGTACATTTTTGTCTCCATTCTGCAAAAAATGCTTATCAACTCAGCATATGTATGAGCTCCTAGCTGCTGTGGTACTATTGTAGTTTCCTATCGTACTTTTAATTCATTCTAGTCGAGAGTATTTTTATGAAAAGCTGTCTTACTGTACTCAGTCAGTACACCAATAAACTTTGAAGCTGAACCACATATTTGCATCATGATATTGCTCAAAGTATATACACCTAGCATAACATAAAAAAACGTCCCAACAATGTACCAGATCATGTCTCTGAAAGACATCCCAGTGACATGGGACATTTATCATTACCAATTTTGTGCCCCCGTGAGTTCAACGCTCAGGTATGTTGATGGTAAATGGATATGCGTTGAAAGGTACGTACTATACGTAAGGTACGTACGGAGTCGTGAATAAGTGATTTGTTGCTGTTATCTACTGTTTCGTGAGGTTTCTCGTCGGTACTCATTTTCCGCAGGCATGAGGGGCTTTCTTTGCAGAGCATTTCAGAAAACAGAGACTGTAACATATTTAAGATTGCCATAACCAGCATCAGTGCAGCTCTCATGTCAAGATCAGCATCAAGACAGCTCTGATGTTAGCATCAGATCTGATGTGATTTGGGACACTGTCTTGATGCTAACATCAGCTGATGTTAACATCAGCATGAGAGCGGCTCCGATGTTAACATATCAGCTGGTGTTAGCATCACGACAGTGTCCCAAATCACATCAGACCTGATGTCGCTTTTTTCAATAGGGAGCTAACTTCGCAAATCTGAGCTTGTAGTCTAAAAGAGCAACACGCTCTCCATAAAATGAGCCTCGAGAAAAATATGGAACCGTTTTGCGCTTTGCTATGATTTCTTATTCAGCACGCGGGGGCGTTCATTACTCGCAGACGACAGTGGCTATACCCATGCGGCTGACGGTTGCTCGCCTCCATGGCCGCGACCGCAAGCAGGTTTTTTTTCTATGTAGGTGGTGTTGCCGGGCTGGAGTGATGGCCTCTGTCGTAGAAGTCTGAAGATCGGCTTGTCGTTTTCTGGTTAGCCTCGTACGTGTTTGTACAGCCAGGAGCGTAACGTTTCCCTGAACTTGGTCATTTCAGCACTCACACTGGTAAGCAGAAGTCGCCGTATTTATCGAGTTTTCTTATTCTTCACGAAGCAGACGACCTCGGAGACAATCGCCTGCGCTGCACTCCCATTTGTGTGCCCTGCTTAACTTATTCTGGCTCAGGTGCAGAGGGAGTGGGAATCTTTAAAACTCGTTTATTTAATGTAATAATAATAATAATAATAATAATAATAATTTATTTCCACATGGTGGTGGAGCCGGGACAAAAAGCTATTTCTAGCATGGCGAGGGCCCCGGTCTCCTGCAGTGCAGACGGTGCGTACATTCATAAATAACGCGTACAAAGATACACAGTTGCATTCAAACAAACAAACAAAAATAAATACAAAAAAGTGAGAAACATGGTCACAGTCGAATACAGTACGTGGGGAAGCAAAAAAAAGTTTTACATATCAGATATCGTTTGGCTCACCCAAAAATAGAAGTTTAATCTGGTTGTTTATTGGTATACGTATGTCTGGGCCAAATCCAAGATCATTTAATATCCGTGGTAACTGTACACTGATGTTTTGATCGCCGTAAGACGTTCGTGTAACGGGACAGGACCACATGGCATCTCTCCTGGTAGGATAAGTTTTGGCTTCAGCGGAGAGTTTTGCAAGTGAAAGGAAAACGTAATTTTTGTTCTTGACAGATGCACTATATGTTGTCAGACATTTATACTTTAATAGGTCAGCGACGCGGATTATTCGGTAACGCTGAAAAAGACCTTGCGTTGAATGATGTATATTAATATTGGCGATTCCACGGGTGAACCTCTTTTGGATTACATATAGATTGTGCAGGTTGGACTGAGTAGTGGTGCCCCAAACAAGGTGGCAGTAATTTAACATGGACAAGAATAATGTATTATAAAGAGTAACTTTCACTTTGCAAGGCAAAATATCTTTGAATCTATATACCCTACCTGTTACACCTGCTAACTTGGAACAAAGGTAATTTATGTGAACGTCCCATGACAGTGTCTCCTGAAAGTGGACGCCAAGAAACTTCACTTTATCGACAATTTCGACCACAGAGTTACCCATTAAGAGGCTCGTCTTGACATCTATAGGTTTATTTTTTGCCCTAAAGATAATTGCCTTCGTCTTGGTTGGATTAATTTGTAGGAAGTTTTCCACAGCCCATCGGTTTACTTTGTCTAAAATTGCGTTGCCTGCTTCTATCATGCGATCTGGGTCTTGGCCAGGAATTAGTATAGTGGTGTCATCAGCGTAGAGGATAAATTTTGCCGCTTTGGTTATTTGAACTATATCATTAACGTAAAGGTTGAAGAAGAGTGGTCCCAAAATACTACCTTGGGGTACTCCAGAGCAAATGTTTAGAGGGTGGGATACTGCATTCCCTAATATTACTCTCTGCTTTCTGCCTTGTAAGTACGATGTTATTAGTTTATGTGCAATACCACGTATTCCATACCATTTCAATTTTTGGAGAAGAGTTTCATGGTTTATAACATCGAACGCTTTGCTGTAATCGAGAAAAATGGCTAATGTGAGTAGTTTGTGTTCCATGTTGTTTATGATTGTCTCCTTAGCTATCAAGAGCGCAACCTCTGTGGAGCTTCCAGCTCTGAAACCGAATTGTTCATTAGCAATAACTTCATGCTTTGAAAGAAATGGCATTATTCGAGCGAATATTATTTTTTCGAAAATTTTAGAGCACACCGGTAAGACCGAAATGGGTCTGTAGTTGGAGAACTGATTTTTATCGCCTGTTTTATATATAGCTGTGACCTTCGCAGTCTTCATCCTAGCAGGAAAGATGCCGATTTATTATAGATGTGCGCTAGGTAGGGGGATAAAAAGTCAATAACATGTTTCATTGGAGCGATCTCTAAGCCATCGACGTCAACAGCTCTACTATTTTTTAATAATCGTGTAACCCTAGCCACTTCAGAAGCATCGGTTGGGTAGAAGTAAACAGAGTTCGCACACACGTTGTTTGTAGCGGTAACATTCAACCGGCTGCTCATTGTCGTGAACGATGTAAAGTATTTATTTAGGGCGTCAGCCAATTCATTGCCCTTTATTTCCTGTCCATTGACTTGCATATTAGTGGGCGTTTTTGTTGCCGGATTTGTATTCAATAGTTTATTCAGTCTCTGCCAGGTTACTCGTGGGTTCCTTATGTCTGCGAACATTGCATCGTAGTAACTTTTCTTAGCACGTCGTATAGTTTAGTGTTTATAAAGTTTCGCATGCGTTTAAATTCTTGTAGGTGCTCAGGCAATCTAGATTGGAGGAACTGTTTGTATTTCTTATTGCGCTTTCGAATGAGTCCTAAAAGTCATAAGTCCTGTCATATGTTTGCTTTCGCAGTGGGAACGCAGTATTGTAGCAGTCCAAAAATAGTTTTAGGAAGAGATCATAAGCATCATGAACATTGTTCGTGTGTAGCACCGGTTGCCTGTTTGACGAATAGACAAGCTCTTTGAATGTTTCGAGTCTCCTTTCCGTTATAGCCGTACCCCATACGTCAGTATTAGGATGTTCTTTCCGTGATAACTTTAGGGATAAAAAGATTGGCATATGATCACTAATACTGGCAGCAATTACTCCACTGCAAGCAATGGATTCACGACAGCAGTTTGTAATCAACAAGTCTAGAAGTGATGACGTATTCGCCGTAACTCTGGTAGGTGTATTAATGACATTATACATATCGTGCAGTCGCAGCGTATTGGTAAATTCTCTTTGGGACCGGGATGACTCCAATACATCAACATTGAAGTCCCCACCCAACACAATGGTACATTTTTCTTCATTTCCAACTGTGAACAATGTCTCTAACATATTAATTAAGGAGGAGAAATCTTTCTGGGGTGGGCGATACACAACAGAGTAAATATCCTTGTGACATCTCAGGGTTAGAATTTCAAAGTCGGGTGTAGAGACGGAAAACTGTTCCATTATTTCGCATTTAAGACCTTTATCTACCAGAATAGCTATGCCTCCGCCTTTTCTATTTGCTCGATTCAGATAGAAGTGTTCGTAGTCAGCATGAATAAAGTAGTCACAGGGCCCGCGACACCACGTCTCTGTTAGCATCATAATGGTTATTTTATCAGAAAATTCGGAGAGAAAGGTATCTAGTTCACCGAATTTATTTTTTACAGATTGCACGTTCAGATGTATGAACTTCAACGTTCCGAGGTCAGATAGCGCACCCAAGCAGCAAAATGCACTGAAAGTCGAGTGCAATAGGGGTGGACGGGTAGATGAAAGGCCTTGAACCGATTCATGAAACTAGAGAACATTGATAAGACACATACCGTCCACCCCTAATGCACTCGACTTCCAGTACATTGTGCTGCTTGGGCAGTTGCTTCTTGCGGGGAAAGATAGTTTTGTTGAGTCATCAGAAAAAAATAAAAAATAAAGTGTCAGCATCTGGAAGGCAGTCGCACCGATCATTTTATCTGGTCAAGGTCAGTCATCGAGTCAATTCGAATTGCTGGCTGTCCATCAGCTTTTCTCACAAAAACTGTGCCTCTTGATGTCCACACGAATCTATAGGATTTTTCCTTTGCTTTCACTGTCGCTGACCAAAACAACTTTCTTCCTTGCTCAGTTAAATTCTCCTGAATATACACTGATTTCGTTTCAGCCGTGGTCCTTAGCTTGTTTCTACGTTCCATCCACATGTCCCTCTGAAAACGGTTTACAAATTTAATGATGACAGGCGCTATTTTGTTTGGTTTTGTGGGCAGGCGATGTACTGCCTCCACGTTTCCACGGTTGAGGGCCGGTATCTCGAGAGCAGATGCAATGGCATTCACTTTTTCAAACAGGTCTTCGTTTATCGTCCACGCTATGTCATGAACCTCGATATTGTTCCTTCTGCTGTACTGGTCCATCTTGTTCACATGTGATCGCAATCGTGAGAGTTCTTCATTGTTTCCTTTCGTTTCAAGAACAGTGATGCGTCTTTTGACATCTTGGATTTCTTTCCCTTGTTCTGAGATAGTTTGCAGAACGTCATCGTATTTGGCAGATAGCATTTCAATGGCAGTTTCAATGTTATCAACAGTAGTCTTCATTGAAAGCAATCTGTCAACATTGATCTTAATATCATTAAGGCTTACAAGACTCTGAGTTATTGCACCTAACTGGTCTTGAATCAATTTCATGCTGTTGTCAGTTTCCTTAGGTGTTTGTTTGCTGCGGGACTTGGCTGTAGTGCACGTAGCACATTTCCATTTGCTTTTCTCGAATATTCGTTTGTTGTAGGAGTGCTCTGTTATCCCGGAACATTTCCCGACATGGTAAAGATGTTTTATAATAAGTAATAAGTAAGAATAAGTAATAAGTAAGCAATAAGTAAGAAAGTAAGTAATAAGTAAGAATAAGTAATAAGTAATAAGTAAGATGTTTTCGGAAGGGAAACTTAACCAATTAGACTGTGAAACCTTGCCGAACATTACCGTACCGGGTGCGATAGTCCTGTTAAACACGGACACGAAAACGTCACTGTGAAACCGACTTGAGCCGCAGTCGACACACAAGACACGCGAAGTGCCTGGGAAGTATGCCTTGGATTGACTCAGGACCTTTTAAGCACGGGTTGTCCCCGTCTATTTCCTGGAGGATATACGTAAATTTTGCCCAATGAATAAAAGTATTCCAGACGTCGAATCAAGGGAGACCGGTTCGTTTCCTGTTTACTACTTTGCATTTCTAGATACCCTGTGTTTTTGAATTTATTCAGCCCTATGTAGAAGCTGCTTGCGTGACGAGGGAGTCGGGGAATGCAAGTTGTTTCCTCGCTCGTATTTTGTCAAGCGAACATATACATTGATGTTGTTAATTATGATGATTATTATTATTAATTATGATTATTATGAGGTACACTGTTAAAAGAGAACTTCGCCACATAGCACGCTCCTAACCCAACCATCATTCCGATTGATATCATTCTGTGTATTGATTTGTTGAAAATGGGAGGAGGCGCCTATCTGGGACAGGTTATCTTGTCCCGGATAGGCGCCTCCCCCCTGTTTTGAACAAATCATTTCTGTGTCCTGATTTGTTCAAAACAGGGGGGAGGCGCCTATGACAAGATAATGTGTCCCAGATAGGCGCCTTCTCCCATTTTCAACAAATCAATACACAGATTGATATCATTCGGAATGATGGTTGGCTACAAGCGTGCTATGTGGTGAAGTTCTGTTTTAACAGTGATTCATAGCGAGTTAATGATGATGAGTTGGATTTCTATGGCGCAAAAGCATCTATGGCCATGATGCGCCAAGCTATAGGTAAGTTTGTGGGGACACTGTTGAAACAGAACTTCACCACATAGCACGCTCCTAGCCCAACCATCATTCCGAATAATATCATTCTGTGTCCTGATTTGTTCAAAACAGGGGGGAGGCACCTATGACAAGATAATGTGTCCCAGATAGGCGCCTTCTCCCATTTTTAACAAATCAATACACAGATTGATATCATTCTGAATGATGGTTGGCTATAAGCGTGGAGTGTGGTGAAGTTCTGTTTTAACAGTGTATTCATAGCGAGTTAATGATGATGAGTTGGATTTTTATGCCCCAAAAGCATCTATGGCCATGATGCGCCAAGCTATAGGCAAGTTTGTGGGGACACTGTTGAAACAGAGCTTCACCACATAGCACGCTCCTAGCCCAACCATCATTCCGAATAATATCATTCTGTGTCCTGATTTGTTCAAAACAGGGGGGAGGCACCTATGACAAGATAATGTGTCCCAGATAGGCGCCTTCTCCCATTTTTAACAAATCAATACACAGATTGATATCATTCGGAATGATGGTTTGGCGTGAGCGTGCTATGTGGTGAAGTTCTGTTTTATATTTGTGACGATGCCCACTTGAGTGCGGACAACAACGGCAAGCCTCCTCGGCACCATCACCGGTGGTCACACCGTGATGGTGACACCGGTGGTCATCAGATCAAAAACCTGTGGTAAGTGGTCATATCGAGTGACTGTACACCTACCGTGCGAACTCCATGAATTAAGGCGCATCTTGGTACGAACCACCAATATCCCATATGTCGGGTGTAATCGTAAACCATTTGTTTCAAGTTAAGAAACGAGAGGCTCTATCGTCAGTAAACATGTAGCTTTGGTTGGCATCTCGAGAATGGCACGAATACAGATATTATTCGCTGCTTCCTGCGGCGTAACAGATTTGCCTGATCATTGTAGCAGGAACTTCCTCCCTGCGTGGCACAAAAGGCTCCGTCTTTGTCGCTGCTGACGACAGGGTCCTCATCCCCGAAAAGATATCGTTGATTTATGACCCACAGAGGAGCTCTTTCTACTTTTTGTCAGCTTCACGCAAAGAGCTACACATGCGGAGAGTAGAAAAGAAGAACGGGGGAACACTGAGAAAAGAGCCAGATGCCTGGATGATTCAAGAAACGAGGTTTCGGCCGTAGAATAGAGCAAATTAGTTATATCAGATCGTGTCACAGAGTCTCTCAAACAGACGAGTATACCAGTATGTATAGCAAAAATCGAGACTAAATGGGATGTATCTCGTTGCACCGTGGTCGCGTCCATGCCAAAAATCTTTCTGGCGGACCATCATACTGGAAGTACTGATGTATTTCTGGACTCCGATGACTCGATGGTCCATTGCACTTGATGGTTCATCAAACATGGATTTTCATTTTGATCTTGCTGAGGCATTGGGCAGTGGTTACCAGGTCGACGTTATCTTTATTGATTTTGCTAAAGCGTCCCATTCAATTCCACATAACAAGCTAATCACCAAGTTAAAATCAATTTTAAATAATACAAAACTAGTCGGATGGATAGAATCTTATCTTCAGTATCGAAAACAATACGTTCAAATAGCCTCAACACTAGGTCACATGTTCTGGATGTGATATCAGGCGTACCACACGGCTCCGTTTTAGGTCCTTTGTTGTTATGCTAGTATATTAACGACATTCCCAACGTGGAGCGTCTGGGAGTTACAATGCGTCTGTATGCAGATGACACAGTACTTTATAAACGTATTTCTTGCATAGACGACCAGGTAGTACTTTCGAGAGCCCTGGAGAATATTGTTCAGTGGTGTAATAAATTCCAACTGAAAGTGAATACACAGAAAACTGTGTTTATGCATGTAACAAGAAAACGTATTGTTCTTCCGCATAATTATTCTATAGGTGATGTCTCCTTAAACATAGTCGATTACAACAAGTATCTTGGCGCACAGTTTCAACCAAATCTTTCATGGACTAAACACGTAGAGGCTGTACTCCAAAGGGCTCTGGGAAGGTTGTTCCAACCCAAACGTCTGCTACGATACTCATCTTACGATGTGCGGTGAAAAGCGTATAAATCGCTAGTCTTGCCATTAACGCAATATGTCTGTCCAATTTGGGATCCCCATCTTGCCATACACTCTTAACTCGGTACCCTTTAGTAAAGGGTAAAAAATCGCAATATTTTACCCTCTATTTCAGAGGTTACCAAGTACCCTCTGAGCAGTACCCTTTATAAAAGTTACAAAGACACCCACTAATTAGAGGGTACGGCCTTCAATTCAGAACTTGCCGGTAAAGCTTACGCCAACATGTGGCTTTTTATACAGGATGTTTATTTTTATTCGCAACTCTGTAGCGCTCATTTGGCAGGTGGGTTATGTGAATTTTCGCTAATTAACTGATCCGTAGTTACAAACACGTGCGTCAGGAAATGTCGGATATGTTTATAACTACGGATGGGCTAATTAGCCAAAATTAACATAACCCGCCTGCCAACTGAGCGCTGCCCTGATGCGAATAAAAATAAACACCCTGTACATTGTGCGCATATGGACAGACATTTACAGAACACACCAAGGTACCAAAATGCACCAACAGAAAAGGAGATCTTGCACATATGTATATTACAAAAACAGGAGTCTATTTAGAGGTCTTGTATGACAATTGACGTTGCGAACACTTGAAAGGCCACATGCTGACACATGGTGCACCAGTGTGATTCTGATGTGAGGAGAAGCAATGCTCGCTTTACCAAAGATATATGGAAAGAAAAACGATCTTTAAGTGAGAAGTAATGCATAAAACTCTGCGGAAAGCCAGCGAGTCAGAACAATTGGCTTATTTTTGCAAAGCTAAACAGACACAACAAACCAGAAAATTGCACCTGAAAAAAATTTATTCCACATTCGTGTTGCAGAGGCGAGCGAAAAAGACACAGTATTACGTAAAACGCACACAACCTTGAGAAATGTGAGTGTATGCAGCCCTCCAGCCACTGCCCTCCGCTCGAAGAACTTCCTGATATGAAGTAAATAAGCAGGTAGCCAGTAAATAACCTGTAGTACCACTCAGAGTTTTATGGAACACCTTTCAAGCAGGGAGGCGCCACCACAAATGCCAAAAGGAAAAAAAAATAACGATCACATACCTTCTTCTATCCATGTGTCGTGTGGCACCTGAGCCTCAAGAGGCGGCCCTTTTTTACGGCATCTAATTCTGCTCCATCTGCAAACATCAGCAGCCCATTATACCTAGCCAGCAATTATGTACGAAATGTGCCGTGGCCGTTACATACGTGAAATCGGAGGCTAGCAATACGATAAAACTTGTTGCGTTGAGTGCCTCTATTTGCCTCTATGGCAGCCAGGGCCGGCCAAAAGCCAAGCCAAATGGAGAGGTTGCTGATTCGTTGGCTGCTAGGCATCACGACGCATTTTCATTGGTCGTATGTCCAGTGTTGCCTGAATTATCTCAAACTATGGGCTCTATGGGGAGCTGTGGGCACCTGGCTTGATTACGCAGCGAAATCGAAACTGTCTGAAGTGCGGAACTCTTGGTGGTCGCGGCATTGGCGATAGTTTTCCACCTTGTAGAAAGAAACATGCTAACAGTATGCAAGACTGCAAACTTACAGTCCGTATTTATACAGCATTCATAATATTTACTCGACGTAAATGACGCTGAAACAGATACAAAATAACAACGTGCACGTAGATTCGCAACTGTCGTCTCGAATGGGAGGCTGAAACGCGGCATTATGCTGCAAAACAGAACAAAAACAAACGAAAAGAACATAACAAATAACCTCCGGCGATTTTGCTTCGAAGTTACGGTGTCGGAGTAAAGGGTACGTTTATAAGTTACAACACGTTGTTTTTCTTTTTTCCGAGATGTAACTTCTATTGCTGTTGTCAGAGTTCGAGGTAACTCGTTACAAGTAACTCGTTACAAGTAACTCGTTACTGTAACTAAGTTCCTTTTTTTGGGAACTTGTAACTTAACTCGGTACTTTTGCGCCGTGATAACTTTCAGAGGAACTCGTTCCTTTTTTAGGTAACTTTGCCAAAGTAACTTAAGTTAAGTTCCAAGTTACTTTTAACTCGCTTTTCACTCACGTCCACATATTTTCTTGCTGTCTCTCCAGTTCCCTCATGGCATTTTTTGGCATAAAACGTGATATTGAATCAATCAATGAGAGTCAATCAATGACAGTATTTTGTTCAGGAAGTAAGAACCGCTGCCATTGAAATGAAGCTGAACCATTGTGCGCCCACAGGGAGTAAGATGCAAAGCGTTCGAATAGACCTCTACCAGAGAAACGTCATTGAACGTCACTGAAACCGAAAAAAAAAAAAAATACGAAACTGAAGGAGACGGCTGGTTTCCACGAACGGGCACTTGTTCGCTGCCTCCCACTGAAAGAAAAGCAGGACAGTGGGTCGCGTCCCTTTAAGGGACCATATCGCAATCCCCTCAAGACCGTGGCTTTCGGGCGCGACCTTGTTCACCTCTAGCGTCGAGCGTAGTTCAATTCTACCAAATTTGTAGTGCTCTCGAACACTATGACGTTATTTGTTTACAAACAGGGAGGTGCCTATTGTTGGACAGAAACGAAAACGATCTAAGCATGTTGCACTCTTCCGCAGGCAACTCAAGGTCTAACACAAATGCTCACTCGCGCTACCTCCTGCGTAATGTTATTTTGTGTCCGAAGTAACTTGGAAGTAACTCGTTCTTTCTGTTAAGTAACTCAGTAGCTACGAGTTACATTTCAGGCTGAGGAACTTCGTTATTAACTTAGTTACATTTTGCACACGGTAACTTAACTTGTAACGAGTTCTTTTTGACGGGTAACTTCTCAATCTATGGCTGTTGTAATGACATGACTTCCGTCGCTTTTAACCTCTAGATATACGTTACAGAGATGTAACCTATAAGAAATGTCGAGATCTACGTCTATATATGAGTAGACGTTACATGTTTCTAAAAGTTACCATAAAAGGTACGGGTTTAAGAGTGTACATAAAAATAACTTAGAAAAGGTTCAGAAGAAAGCTGCCAGATTTATTTTTGCAGATTATCGCACAACAACATCTGCATCAGGTTTATGTCGCAAGGCTAATTTGCTACCAGTCGAACAATATTTCAAGCTACACCACCTTAAATGTTTCAGTTGATGACAAGAACCCCGCTTTCTTCGCGTTTGATCCCGGATTGTCACATTTCTAGACACAAGCATAATCGACATTTAAAGGACATCGTAGCTCGTACGGATGACTTTAAATACCAGTTTTATCCAAAAACAATACGTGAATGGAACAGCCTTCCGGTCACCATTGTGAACCAAGTTGATATGTATTATTTCGTTGAAACTCTAGAACCTGTTTTGCAGTCCAGCCACCTGTAACCGTCCACTTGTGGACTAAAAGTATCCCAAATAAAATAAAATAAAAACTTGGTGGTTGATGGCCCACCGGACAGGAGAGTGACCATACTATTATTTGCCTCCAAAGGAAGTCTGTACTGATTCAGTCACTTGTCGAAAAGACAAATGCGGAATGACACAATAATAAGAGAACGTACAGCTGTTAAACCTCCTGTGTCCGACAGGTCGCGAATTTCTTTTACGCAAGTATTTCGGCATCGCACGGAGCTGCCTTTGTTTATGCGCGTCGTACCTGCCGAGATGTAAATCGTCAAACACACAAAACTTCAAGCTCTGACGTCACTGGTGTCGTAACCACGTGGTCTCTCACTCGGGGTATCCCAATATACTTCCACAGTTAAGAATCCGCATGTTCAAAATCTTAGGCGTTCAAAATCCCAAACGACGCTAGCGTAGCGTTGCACGCGTGCCCAACTGTTCCCTAACCGCGTGGTGAACGGTCAAAAAAGAAAACAAAACGAACCTAAAAACTAACCCAACCTAACCTAACCAAATTCAAACCATTTCTGTGGTTTGTGGCCGCTATATGCTAAGCCTAACGGTCGCCTAAATGCTGGCTTTTATTCACGACAGTGACCTCTGTCGACGAAGAGATCACGCAATTCAGTAATATGTATTATTCAGCACTATCCCGCCATTCTTTATATTAATGCTTCGTCGTATTCGTCGTTAATATTTCGCATCCGGAACCATGGTTACGAATCCAATACCAATGTGTTCGGTACACTACCACGAGCTATTTGCCAAATTTCTTTTTCCAAAACCGCCCGGGTGATGAGGAATCGAATTTAAAAGATCCGGTTTCGTTTTCATCCTCGAAAGCGCCAGTGCCAACAACATCGCGTGACGCAAGGTGGAATCTGGCTAATCCGCGGTGAAGGACGTTGTCGTCTGCCGCCAAGTCTGGGGCGGCTGTGTTTTTTTCCTGCACGTCGCCCGTATTCCAGTGTTGCGGATTTGAATCCACGGATTTGATTTAAATCCGGATTTAAGTCCACCGGAGGGCTGCCGGATTTGATTTGCGATTTGATTTGCGCAAAAACATATGGACAGGACTTGGATTTGGATTCAATCGCATTTTCCATGCATGATCTGGATTTGGATTCAATTGCCCCTTTTTCAGCGGATTTGCGCGTGGATTTCGCCAAGCTCCCTCACAAGATGCATGGATTTGAAATTGAGCGAAGCGCCGTTTAGCATTCTACGCGAATTGATGTGACCTTGTCGGAAATCTGCACACGCACTAGCGGCGTCCTCTCTCCAGAGCGACAGGAGTAGCCGTTTTGTTCCAATCACTTCCCCTCATACATCCAACGGGTCAAGAGATCCATCGAGTCAAGAGATCCACAGGTGGATCTCTTGACTCGGAGGATCTCATGACCCGTTGGAAATCTTGACCCGGTTGGATCTCTTGACTCGTCTGAAGGTTCGCCAGGCTTGGATCTCTTGACCCTTTTGTGTTACGTCGTTAACTCTAACATCGTTAAGCAGAAATTACTCGTATCGAAATACGAGGGACTCGTTTTACGTGCGGTATAAATGGGATGCAAATGCAGGTGGCAAGTCAACAACTCATTTTTATTGACTTAGTTACTTACTTTGTAACACATAGCGCAATCAAAGAAAAGCCGACAGTTCTCTTATGTCATTTGTGTTAAAAACAGGTGGTTGCATTGTAAGATCAACAAAGTATTTATAGGAGTGCTGTCATTTTTTATTTCTTTTTATTTTTGACAGCGCTTCGTGTTCGAGATTATTTCTACAGTTCGCGTGGGCTACGTACACTCACGTTGGGTGGGCCGGCTGCTGTTTCAAGCACGTTGACTATTCAAACACCTGTCGTATCACAGCAGGCTCGTAGTCGAAGAGCCAAGTCGCTGTTGTGGACAGACGTTCTACATGGCGGGAACCGTCTAATCATGGACTCTCTAAGGGTACGAAAGATAGCTTCATATGCGCGAACATCTGTTTCTTATTTATATATTTATTTTTTGTGTTTTTTTCATCAAGTTTTCCCGTAATTTTTCCCGCCGTCCACAAAACGACAAAGCACTTTACGCTGGGCCCATTATTATTGGTAACAAACTTCAGTTCTGGCATAGCGTGGGGACGGCTGCGCCAATGGACATAAAAGTACAAACAAAACTCTCAGTCAAGCAGTATACCCTGCATTTTGGGGTTGAGGTCAATGAACGTGACAGCTCAATGTTGATTGGAAAGCACTGTCAGACAGTATTTTCCCGCACAGTTAGTAAAAAAATAGAATAACGTCATAAGGGTGGGGGCCAATGAAAAGAACGCGACAAGGATGCGGCCTACGATAGTACGATTCTTTGTAGGTTGAGCTCAATATTCTTGGTAACGAGCATTCATTCTGGCATAGCGTGTTACGGAGCTAGGTGCAATGGACATAAAGGTACAAAGGCAAAAGGGGGACTCGCCGCCGTAACCTACAGCACAACCTCAGGGTTTTCTCGCTTTCTTTTGTGTGTGTGTGCGTGTGTGGTAAGAAGAGAGAAAACACCGAAAAGTCTCCACTGTTACCGGGCATATTACTTCCTAACTTAATACTTAACTTTTTTACCTGTGTACCCCTACACTCTTAAAAGTGAACTTCACCACATAGCACGCTCCTAGCCTACCATCACCCCGAATGACAACGTTCTCGCCCGCGATTTGTTGAAAACGGGAAGAGGAGCCTATTTTGCCATTATGCACAGCACAAAATAGGCTCCTCCTCCCGTTTTCAACAAATCGCGGGCGAGAACGTTGTCATTCGGGGTGATGGTTGGCTAGCAGCGTGCTATGTGGTGAAGTTCACTTTTAAGAGTGTAGGGGTACACAGGTAAAAAAGTTAGGGGTTGTCACTGAACATTTGGGGAGTGATAGGGGGTTGTAGGGGGGTCTGGATAAATCACTGATCACACCGCATCACAATTGGACACTGGCTGTTTGTACTCCAGGAATTAGCATACTGAAAGTTTTTCCACCAGAATTTGTATTACTTTAGAGCACGTTTCTTTCCCGATTTTTACCCTCCTAGTTTAAAGAGTGATATTAAACGGTAGGAGCAACTTATTTATTTACACGTGGTAACAAGACTTTCGTGCACGAGACTGCACTTCTTCAGGTTACATTCTTTTTTTTTGTAACCTGAAGAAGTGCAGACCTGAAGTGAAGACCTGAAGAAGTGCGGTCTCGTGCACGAAAGTCTTGTTACCATCTGTAAATAAATAAGTTGCTCTTACCGTTTAATATCACTCTTTGATCTACTCATCACCGGCAACTTGACATCGCCTATTTTTCTGTCGTCGTACCTCCCAATTTAGGAACGCTCTACTTCACGCTCTACTCATTACACTGTGTACTACATCAACACACCCGAGTAAAATACGAATATCCTGGAGACGACCAAAATATGTCGTAGACGTCCAAGATGTCGAGACATCCTATGTACGTCCCATGGATATTCGTGATTGGATCCAAACTAGCTATGTTGAAGATGTCACAACTGTGGCTATGTTCCATGGACGTCACATGAACGTCGAGTCTGTCTCCTCAAAATATTTTAGTTGTTGGGGATATCCAATTCTGTACATCCCCTGTACGTTCCAAAGAGAATATCTTTGGTACATCGAGATTTGGATATTCTGAGGTGACCGCATCACAAACAAAAAGTACGTGTAAACAGGGGCTCAGTGACGTTTCTCAGAAGCAAAGGGCGGTCTTGTGCAAGATTGCAAGATTTCGCTCCTTCCAGATCTGACCGTCTATGTTTTCATTGAGCACGTATTACGAAAGAGGTAGAGACGGCAAATTCTGTGGCACTCTCAAATTTGACTTTCGATGAACCTATACTGAGTGTCTCACACCAAGAGCAGTAGGAAACACAGGCGTTACCATGTTGCAGAGATAATACACCACGCAATTCTTCACTTGACTTTTGTTTTCATGCATAAGCGAGTTATACTTAGACAGCTCACCCTCCGTTTTGTTTCGAAGGCTAGCAGTGCTCTCGAATTCGCAGACGTTCGCGCGACGAGTAATATATAGTATTTGTTTTCACTTGAAAAGGGAATGCTATTACCTTTCGAGGCTTTCTGGACTGCGAGCTTTACCATTTCTCTGTTTGCTCTAGTTAAACCGCCGCGCTCTGTGTCCGTTATGGGAAATACCATAAACGGGCACAGAGGGGAACAGGGAACGAAATAGTTATGTGGTGTCCACTCTCTATAGTTACGGGTCAGTTAATGGTGCCCACATCAGCCCATCCACAACTCTCGCAAAATATTTCAAAATATGCATATTTTATAAACCTTTTCAAGCAGCCGAAGGCTCAGGGATGAATAAGGCCTCATGCTGTATTCGGAATGTGATAAATAAATGTTAACATATAAGTGATCTTGTACTGCTATTTTCGTATTAGTTGGAAATAAAACTGCTTAGGTTTACTTTTTGCGTAAGGCTCTAAAGCAATCTAGCATGCCCCTAGCTAAGTTTTACGTAAAAAAGGTGAAATACGAGTTGTGATGTTGTCGAAGTACACATGTGAAAGACGACGAAGAGTGCTCGTGGGCTCGGGGAGGGGAATAAAGCTCGTGATGTTCTAAACCTCAACGTGGCTGGAAGTATGTGTCTTGGGGTACGTTCCAAAACTTAATCGAATCAACTCGGGAGTAGATCTCTACCGAAGCGCCGTTCCAAAAGCGGGTCGAGTAACCCGATGGCGTCTACTCGCGTTCCAAAACCGGATCGGGTCGGATTTGGGCACTCACCTCCTCAAATCCGACAGGGGAAGTTTCGACCGAGTAGTGACGTCATGGGAGTGTCGTCTGCTGTTTTCCGCGGAAGCGCGTGTCGTCTGCGTGTTCCGCGGTCGAAACACTAACCGAAACACTAAACGAAAACTAATCCGTTGAAAGTTCATTGTGTGGCGACGGCCCATAATAGACTCGTGGACGGCAGAGAAGGTGGCAATGATTTTTCGGTGCGGATTTGGAGACCGCATATTCGGCGACGAGGCTGACGCCCACGATCATATCCGAGACGTTCACTATGGGGGACTTCAAAGTAAGTCTTACATCCGATTTATAAGGTTATTTACCCCTTTGCTATTGTAACTATGCTAGAATGGGATCTTATTATTGTTGTACCACGTGCTGCGTGATTAGCAGTGCATGCTGCCCTTTTTTCAGGACATCGCTAATAAGTATTTCAAGCGATGCTACATTTCCATGCAATATTTCCTGCGTTGATTTTCTTAAATTAGGTTTTGCCACATTGTTACATTTTACGCTGGCTTATAGTTCGACACGGCGCTGTTCAAACATGCTTGAAAATGCTTTCCCGTTTTGTTTTTCTTATTCCCAGATACACAAAGTGCTCCTCAGAACGAGCGTGAGGAAAGCCCCGCCGAGAATACGCAGGTGCCATGCGCGTCTCACATTCCGGCAGACCTTATCCCAGTTTCCTCTCTCCCACAACACAACCAGGAGACCCCTGCAACTACATGCAAGAGTCTCCCGATCACGGGGCCCAGCGAAATTGACGGAAAGTGCACTTTATGAAGGCCTGCCAAAGAAGGGGCCAAGTGCCAGTGGCGTATCTAGAGCTACCTGCGCCCATGGCAACATGGTTAACATGATGTCCTTGGGGATGCGTTTTCGTGTGTTCCGCACTAGGTTTCACACTGCAACCTCTCTAATGGCGGGTGCTTTATATCATTTATGAACGTGCCAGGTTGAGTGCCCGACCTTGCACATTCACACCCGACCACATAATGGCGCCCCTGTTCACCTGGCGCCCATGGCAGCTGTCCACACCTGCCACACCCTAGATACGCCACTGCCAAGTGCTATTCTGCTTTTCTTATGTTCGTATGTGGAAGCAAATTGGCAAAATTGTTCAATGCACGTTTTGCACTTGGCATTTTCTTTCTGTATGTATTTGTGTGCAGCCTGCTCTATTCCACGTTATTCTCCACTAGCACATCTGTCGCTCTTCAGGAAGGCGGCCAGGTCTTCACACCACTGCGGGTGGAAAATAAATGGAAAACTTGAAAAAGAAATATCAGGAGGTCAAGGACCACAACAGGCAGAGTGGAAACAATAGGTGAGATGCACTGAGCGTACATAGTTTTAAAGTGACAGACGTGCAATACCTATGTTCACTGCAAAAAAATAGGAAAAACTGGGTCTTCTTGGACAAGATGCGTCGACGAAGGTGCGTCGACCAACGCCGTGGCAATTGCGAGTTCATCGACAGTCCTAACTGTGACGGAGGAGCCAGACTCCCAACCAGACTCACCAGCACGGAAGAGGAGGCACAGCTATGACGACCTCCTTGACGTCAGGAAGCGCAAGTTAGAGTTGGAAGAGAGGAGGGTACAAGCAGGCAGAGAGATTCACAGTTTTATTTGAACAATACCTCAAAGAATCAAGTGATAAAAGCTAATTACATGAACTTGTGTGGTGTTCTTGAAGACTAGTTCACAAGAGATTCATTATGGCATCTCGCTTCTGTGTGCCCACTTCTTTCGGTCTATCCTCATCGTCCGCTATTGCTTCTTCTTGCTCTATGCTGTCGAGCTCGTACACTGTGCCTGTCTATTCGTCTCCCCACTCAATGGACGCATTGTGCAGGATACATGCAGCAGCAATGAGTGTCGCTGCGATGTCCAGGCGACGCGTCTCCATGTAAATAAGTCTCCGGAAGCGAGACTTCAACAGCCCGAATGCAGGCACGATAACAACTCTGGCCTTCGAGTGCTTCTTGTTGAAAGATGCATGGCTTGAGGTCAATTTCCCGTTGTTCCTATATGGGGTGATTAGGTATCCCTTGAATGGATAGGCAGCATCCCCCTAGATATGGCTGTTCAGTGGAACCATTTCGGGTCTCACCATTACGCGCAAAATCAGATCGCCGAAATACCCGTGCATCATGGTAGGAGCCTGGTTCACCAGCGCTGCAGTAAACGAACCCTAGTTTGTCATCACAGATTGCCTGGAGGTTAAGGGAGTGAAACCCCTTCCGGTTTACATATGCCCGTGAGTCCTTGCGGGATGCTTTTTTTGGGATGTGGCGTCCATCGATAGCACCAAGCGTCTTGGGGAATCCTGCCTTTGATTCCAAGCGCAACATGATGTGCAGCGCCTCCTCTTGTGTGGGCCACCGTATGAAGTGCCGTGAGTGACCCAATGGCGCCATGCCAACACGCCTCACAACCCGAAACACGGATGACTTAATTCGTGACGTTAAATCTGTCTCCAACAGACCTGCAGATACATGTCAGATAAAACTTCATTGATGTCTTGTTTCAAAAACGATCGAGCAGTGTGTATGTACTCCAGTGTTGAGGCAGTTACCTCTCAAAGGGAACTCGTTACGACGCAGGGTGTCTACCAAACTTCACCATCTCAATTCCCCGACTTTTCCAGGTTTTTTCTGATAATTTTACTCATATTGCCTGACCATCTCCAAACACTGATGTACACACGCAACTGTTGACCAGTGTTACTATTTGCGAGAGTTGTTTAGCTGAAACTTTCCGTATTTGCAAGGCACCAAATGAACATCATGAGCTGCTTCGGTGCCTCTGTCGCTCCCCGGCCCCATTTTATTTCGGGCATGATGCTCGGCGTTAGCAGCAACACTGGTCGTTCAAAAGAAGACTTCAGTAGCCTGAAGTGTCTTCGGAACGATTCCGGGCTTTTGGCGGGCGCGGTAGCTTCGGAGTAGCCCCGTATTCTGGCCGCTGGAATCCTGTAGGAAAATTGTGGGCAGCATTCATCAAGCACCGGCTATTGTAGTTAGCCGAAATCTTAATATTCCGGTTTTCTCTGAAATCATTTGATGTAGTACAAGTTATGGCACTAAAAACACATGAGTGAAGGGTGCAGAGGTCAGCAGCATATGCGTACTTTAGCAAAGAAAGTTGTACCTTTCTTCGGTGGGACAGTCGTCCTCCATCAATTTCGCGATCAGTGCCCACTCTTCGTCGTCCTCATCCTCGAAGTAAAATAGTGGTATTGCGCGGGTGATTATCGAACCGACCGAACGCGCATTACGCGTCGCCATCTTTGCTCGGTCGAGGTGAGTACACGTTTCTAAGCCACTTGAGCCTTCCTAAGTACACGTTAAGTACACGTCCTTTCTGAGTACACGTTCCTAAGGTACTTTTCTGAACTACTCGACCCGGGATTACTCCGGGGTCACGTGGGCACGACTCGATCACCTGATCTACCCGACCCGCGAGTTTCTTTTAGAACGCCCCCTTGGTTAGCGCTCCTATATATGGCGGGCTAACAAGACCATAGCGCTACACGACACACAATGTCAACAAACATGGCTGCCTTTCAAGTCGCAGCAGCGCTCCAGTAAGGTCCTCCGTGGACTAAAGAAATACCGAGAGGGGACGCGAAAAAAATTAAATGACGGAGTCAGTAGTATTCAGTCATGCCGGGTCTTCGGGGTGGCGAAACTCAAACATTGCCATCAGGGCAGCGCTACCGTCGCGCCGACTTTTTTCGCGTAGTTTTCCTCGCGCGCGGCAGGCGGTATTCCAAGTAGTTTCATAATATTCTGAAGTTAAACCTATTTTTAGAAATTTAATGACACTTTCTCACCGGACATCCTGTGTATTTAATGTTCCAAACCTGCACTTGAAGGGACGTCGGACCGACGTCAGTGCAAGAACGTCTTCTTCCCAATGACACGGGAATGTCGCATGGACGTCACCACAAAGACGTTCTTTTTGGGGGGGGCGGGGATAACATGCTGATGTCTTGTGGATGTAAATGATGGACGAGGACGTTTGGACTAGCTTGAGACGTCCATGGGACGTTTACTAGTAAGCTAGTATGAACAAATAGTTCAGTGTAAGCTAGTGGGCTAGTAAGAACCAATGCCGTTGATTCTGGGTGGCGATTTCTTTATTAGAATTCAATGACACGTTTTCTGGGACACCCTGTATAGCATACGGGTGGAGGGGCACACTGGAATAACGTCCTGGGATGGCGAGAAAAACATCCTGAAAATGTCGCAAAGGACGCTGCCAGGACTGCCCAAATCAAGTCGTAGGCTGTTGCAATGGCAGTACCAATGATGTACTATAGTATGTCATTCGGACAATCCAGGATATCGAGGTGAACGTGGAGAAGGCCTGCCTGCCTGCACGAGGTATGCCTGCAAGAATTCAAAGGAATCTTCCCCCACGATATTTGTGAGGGAGACTAGCTACCATGCCCTCTACTTTTTTGTAGATGCTCAAGATATTCCTCTCCAGACATGAAGATAGCTTTCGATACCGTCTACCAAGCAATACCAAGCTGCAGCAAGCGGTACATATTTCTGCAATACTGCAGATTAGAGCACTGCACGGGCCTAATTTTCAGGCCCGGCCCAGGTCCGGCTTCTACGGCCTGTACCCGGCCCGGGCCCGACGTCTTCTATATATTTCCAGCCCGGGCCCGGCCCGAGCCCGACTCCACCGGCCCTGGCCCAGCCCGTACCCGACTGTTTCCATGCTCAGGCCCGGTCCAAGCACGACTCTGCTCTATTTGTTCTCGAGGTTCGGAGGCGTATTTAGATTTACTAAAGAGCACAACACAGCAAGGAAAAGGACGCAGCTAATTGGTGGAGAGTCAGGAGGTACACTCGAACGCAGCAGCGGCTGTGTTTCTCTGCCGGCAAGCCGCTCTGTGCTTGGTGGTTGCTTGCTTGGGAACGTAGCACGCAGCGGCGCGTGGGCGTATGTGCATTGCGGTTCAAGAGAGACTCATCGCCGCTCTATTGTACATGCTCCTGTGTTAGTTCATCTTTCTTGAACTCACGCGAACGAAATATATGTCAGAACACCTAACCTAGCCGACCCTCTTGCCGGACTCTCATAAAAACGAAATATGTCAGAACACTTAACCTCACTGACCCTCGTGCCAGACCCTCACGAGAACGAAATATGTCCCAACACCTAACCTAACTGACGCTCGTGCAGGACCCCACACCAATCGTCCCCGAATGTGTGTGAGTGCACGCGTGAAATCCAGACCCATTCACGAAATAAGCATGATCACACGTAAAAAAGTGATAGTTCTCAGATGAGAATACCAGATATCCCATAGCCAATGGGGAAAAAAAGTAACGTAAAAATTCAGCTGTCCAGTCTCGTGAAGTGAAATATGTTCGCGTACATGCCCGACCATATCTGGCGTTGTCAAGCCCGTACCCGGCCCGGGCCCGGCGGCTGAAGCTCGAGCCCGGCTCAGGCCCGCCTAAAAAGTGCCAAGCCCGGCCCGGCCCGGCCCACGGGCCGGGCCGGGCACGGGCTTTCGGGCAAGCCCGGGCGCCTTGCAGTGCTCTACTGCAGGTATCACTTGAACCTCCATGACAGTGCTCCTGTTGATATAGTTGTGCCTCCTCTGCTAGATCGTGTATGCCTGCAAGAATTCACAGAAATCAGCCCCCAGGATGTCTGTGAGGGAGACTAGCTACCATGCAATGTGTTGCCCTCTACTTGTTCGTAGATGCTCAAGATCTTCCTCTCCATATCATTGTCATCATGTATTTATTTCTCTCTCTTCTCCAGACCTTCCGATACCGGTAGCTTCCGATGCCGTCTACCAAACTACCAAGTTGCAGCAAGTGGCGCATGTTGCTGCAATACTGCAGGTATCACTTGAACCTCCATGAGAGTCCTCCTGTTGACATAGGTGTGCCTCCTCTGCTAGATCCTGCAAGCCTGCAAGAATTCAAAGAAATCTGCTCCTATGCAATGTGTTGCCCCCTACATGTTCGTAGATGCTCAAGATATCCCTCTCCAGACCTGAAGATTGCTTCCGATTACCGTCTACCAAGCTACCAAGCTGCAGCAAGCGGTACATATTGCTGCAATACCGCCGATATGACTAATTCCGTGCGAATCCCCTTCTGCCACTCGTTCACTCTATGCGACAAATTTCCCGAGACATGAGAAATGTCGCAGCAGACAAACTAGTGTACACTAGTGCTAAGCAAAAGTGCCCGATGCAAAGCATGAAACCAAGTCCCTCAATGTAGACTAGAATAGGCATTGCCCAATAGGATGTCAAAATGACGCGGACGCATTGCCCTTCTACCGACAGTTGGTTCGCTCCGGTCCATGACTGGTACACCTTGACAACTGCCCTGGGTATATTGTACCAAAGCAGCCCACAAAAGACACCCGGATGCAGCGTGAAAACAAGCGCAAGGTATGGGCGCCCTACAGCTAAGAACACTGCTAGACCCGTCAGGTACGCAATTGCAAGCGCGGTTTTCGCCATCATCTTTCCGCCACGGAGCAGTTGGTCGACTTGAAGTTTCATCCTGAAAGAAATGACAGAAGGGAATTAGATACGCGAAGAGAGAGACGGTAAACGCGAGGAGAAGTAAACACGGAGAAGATATAGACGCGAAGAGGGCAAACACGAAGAAGAGATAGACGCGAAGAAAAGGCAAACACGAAGGAGAGATAGACGCGAAGAAGAAAAGGCACACACGAAAAGGAGACGGTAGAAGATACGAGAGAGGAAAAGACGGTAGAAGAAGAGAAGAGAGGAAAGACTGAAAAAGAGGAGATTGAAGGAGAGACTGAAGAAGGAGAGACTGGAGGTTCGGAAAGACTGGCGATTGATGAAGATGTACTGTTTTGCAGTTAAGTGCTCCCTTCTCATCGTCTATGGTGAAACGCCAACCACCTAGCGGCACTATGGAGCACCACTGCATATGAAGCACCTAGCGGCTGTCATTAGCTAGTGCGACTTTCCCCCTTTTATCTTTCCTTTTCTCTGCAAATGAATCACCCTGGTTTTGGTCACGGTAACAGTTTCGAAAACATGATTAGCCAATGGCGCTGTTCCTTTGTACGGGGTGATATCACATTGCCAAACTTGGATTTGGCAACTTCCTTTGCCGTAGGGCTTTCCATGTACTAAAACTCACCGGAAAGGGAAGAGGAAGAAGTTATAGTCTCTGCGCTAAAATGGCAAAATGACAAAATTCGTCGGCCGCAATGCGGTGCTCGCGTGCCCTGGAAAGCCAGATACTGAGACCTATAGCCTTCACACTGCGTTATTTTGCGAACGTCTTCATCAAAAACAATGGTAGATAATAAGGGTTTCTTCGCATGACGTCATTCGCCGGAGACCGCCACTGTCGCTTGCAGGTAGATTTGCTGCATACTGTAGGTCCCGTCCAAGCCGCTACCCATATAACCCCCACCGTATATTTGTAGATAGGCAGAAATCCAGCGAACCGGTAGAAATGTAGGAAAGGAGTTGCCTCAGGACAGAAGCCGCCGATATTCCGAACAGAGAGTGGCTTCTGTCCTGCTGAGGCAACTCCCTTCCTACACCGTATATTTGGTGTTTCAAAGTTATTGTGCAGCGTGATTTGTAGCATATCCAAGCAATTTCCATGTTTTCGACGTTAATAGTCACCCAAAAAGCATATGGCAGCGAACTAATGCGGGAACATAACTTCGAGGGACCTACAGTATGCCGGCGTGGTGACGTCAGTGAATAAACCCTGCTTTACCCTCAAGACTCCAGTAGTATTCAGTCATGCCGGGTCTTCGGGGTGGCGAAACTCAAACATTGCCACCAGGGCAGCGCTACCGTCGCGCCGACTTTTTTCGCGTAGTTTTTCTCGCGCGTGGCCGGAGGGCTGCGTGCGCGCTTACCCGCTCACATTTTTCAGCCTGGGCCGACTTCTTTCATCATTTTTCAATCTGTGTCGATTTCAATCGCAATTTTTTTCCCGCTAAAACAGGTGTGCAGTAGGCTGTTTACATGCAAAGGATAGGCATACACAAAAGTACAAGTGAAAATATATTTATTAAAGTCATTAGTGTCGAGAATTATGTTATGACTCTGTGTGAAGGAGAAAAACTTAGCTAAAAAATCTGATGCAATAGCATTGAAGGGGTATCACATTTTTTTATTAGTGGTAGTCACGCGTTTTCAATTAAGCAGATGGAGTAGCACATTTTAATCAAAGGAGATATTTTTAATCAACACGATTACAATCAAAATTAAAAGTTTTATTATGAAAACTCTAACATGACCACCATAGCGGAGTTTTAATTACAAAGTTTTGATATGTAACTTCAAGAACAATAGCTGGGCCGACTTCTCTATCTATTTTTATTATTTTTTTCAGCGCGCGGTGGGTGGCGCGCAGGTGAGGGGCTGTCCGGGTGCTTACCAGCAGGTCGACGGTGCGCCCTGGGCCGACTTCTTTGGCGATTTTTCCGCATGGGCCGACTTCTCTAGCGATTTTTTTTTCACCGCGGGGTGGGTGGCGCGCAGGTGAGGGGCTGTCCGTGTGCTTACCAGCGGGCTGAAGAGCTGAGCGTACACTTATGGTTGTACACACTGGGCTGACTTCTTTGGCTATTTTTCAGCCTGGGCCGACTTCGTTCGCATTTTTTTCATGCGGCACGCAAGTAGGGGCATGCACACTGACAACATCGGGCCACATCTTTGGCGATTTTTCACCCTGGGACGACTTCGTTCGCAACTTTTGTCAGGTGGTGCGTGTATCAAAACTAACAGTTTTATTATAAAAAGTCTAACATGAGCGCCCTAGCGGAGTTTTAATTACAAAGTTCTGACAAATGTACGTAACTTCATGCACAACAGCTAATATTCCATTATGACACATTAAATCAAAGAAGATATTTTTAATCAATATGATTACAATCAAAATTAAAAGTTTTATTATAAAAAGTGTTACATTATTACACGTGACCACCATAGTGGAGCTTTAATTACAAGTGCCGATAGATGTATGTGAACAGCAGAGAACCTGGAAGACCATGGGACACGAACACAAGAGGAAATCAAATCTATAACACTACAAAGAAGATGTTCTTATTCAAAAACAACAGAGGAGGAGAATAATCTATAATTTTTAACTATCATAAAATCATCCTCGTGACTTCATCTAGTCGAACCCCTACAATTTTCATTCTAAGAGACACTACAAACCTTACTTTGTTTTATGAATTCAACACAGAAAATATATTAAAAAATGAACTTCACCGCATAGCACGCTCCTAGCCAACAACCAGCTGTAGTAATATCTGCCATGATTTGTTGAAGACGGGAGGCGTACGCCTGACAGTTATGAACATTTTCGAGCGCATTAGGGAAGATAAGTTCCAACATTACACAATTAATCAATTTCTTATTAAGTAAACAGCATAGACATACGGAAATAATGAGAAACAAAACGATCAATAGAGAGCCACAACAATGCACAATCCAACATGTAAACAACAGACACATCTAGGAAAATAAATGAAAAAGAATCTATGAAAACGATCAACATGCACGGATGAATAGCAGAGAAACACTTTGAACGGCACATGATGAATAATTTAATACAGCACAAAGCTAACGCTGAATAGCAGAGAAACACTCTAAACGGCGCATCTGCCAAAGTGTAAACAACAGACAGGAAAATATTACTGAAACAAGATCAACAGCTAATACAGAGCCAAAATTAAACACGTAAACAAGAGGTACACACAGGATAAATAGTAAATAGAAGAACAATCTAACAAAACAAGAAACATGCACGGATGAATAGCAGAGAAACACTCTAAACGGTGCATCTACCAACGGTAAACAACAGACACGTGCAGGAAAATAATTGAAAAAGAATAAATCAAAACGATAAACATGCACGGATGAATAGCAGAGAAACGTTTTGAACGATGCATCTGCCAACATGTAAACAACACACAGGAAAATAATAGCGAAACAAACTATCAAACATTACAATTTGAAATTGAAATAATATATCTTTTGAACTATCATAAAATCAACCTTGCGAGCTAACATTATAGAATTTTCATCCTACTCAGGCACTATAAACACTACCTTGACAGAACTACCCAAACACGCAGCACAGCTATGCTTTACACAGTACAACCAGGCTCGAGACCCGGTGGGGTCACTCTCTCCCTCTATGCAGCCCGGTGGGGTCACTCTCTTCCTCTATACAGCCCAAAGCGAACAACCTGTTGTCAATCTGTGGGGTGGGGAAATCCTCTCTCTTTTTCACATTCTTTCCTCCAACAGGAAATATTCTTAGGACCGGTGTACAGAGACGAAATTTTTATTGATCGCAAATAGACATTGGAATTATTCGACTCTCAAGAACACAATACGAATTCTATCAAAAACAATAGCACGCAAAAAAAAATCTAAGAATAGGCTTTTATCTTTCATCGCAGACTTTTATGTTAGTGCAAACTGATTTTAGAGAAACATTATCTAAGCAAACGAGAAAATATTATCGGCGCAAACAGTACTCAACCAAAACGGGAAACGTTGTATTTAATGTATTTCAGATCAGACACAACTATTAAGCATTCATTATTCTCAACTCACAAAATATCAATCGAGTGAAAGTCAAGTTTATAAAGTGATAGAAACAATACTAATTCGAAAACGAGAAACAAATTTAATTACATATTTTTTAATGATAACTTTGCAACAGTAATTTCTACACGCAGAAGCCACAAACAACTCATCTGAAATGTAAATTATTGTGTTTGCTATACAGCGAAAATCAACGCACACAGCTCAAAAATACATTCCCAACTAGTACAGTATTTTTATTAATATCAATCGAGTGATCATCTGGAACAAAGTTAAAAGCAGTAATTAATTTAGGTAAACATTTTTTATAATCACGCAGCGCAACTATACATCACAGAAACACGTCTTTTTCATTCAGGACCCACTAGTGGAAACGAAGTGAGAGAGGGAAGCTGAGTTCCCGTACACTTTCGTTAAGGTTACGCCAGCAGGGCGTAGGGGAATCCAACAATGGTCTTGGTACACAATGTATAGTTGACAATCATAAACTCGCTCCAGCAAGTCAAGTTAGGGAAGGAGGGGCTCTAGCGCTGTCTTGTACGTAGAATCATTGAAAGCACACATTTTTTCATTACACATCACATCTTTTTTTTTTTTGTAAATTGACTTTCATAATTCTACCGTCAGGTGGAACATTATGAACCTGGTAATAAAATTTTAATAAATAAAATTTGCACCAATATGATTTAATTAAATGTCGAGGTGCACTACAAAACAGAACAGACAATTGCTATACATTGAAGAGATGGACGGATTTTGTACTCGTTACCATACATCATGGGAGGACCTGATAAAAAGTTGCTTCGAAAAGGAGGAGCCGCGAAACGATTCATTTATCGATGCTTTTCAATACGTCCTAGACATGGTCGTATTCGGAGATATGGAATTATGGAATTCAAGATGCGAGAACTTGTATGCCGAATCTACAATAGTTATAAAAATATTTGCACGTCATCATCGGAAGGACCACTGGGATTGATGGTGGAGTTTTTGAGGTTGGCTAACGAAGAATTGAAACACACTAGACCAAACGTAATTGTAATCATTGCAATGGGCATTGCATTAATCAAGAAAGCGATCAGATCAAATTATCATATACAAGCAGTCTATATCGCACGATTCATTACGGATTTGTTGAAATTACACCTAACGGTTGAAATGGAAAGTACATAAAAAATCTTATCAGGTGATGTATTCCACTAGAGCCTCTACACACTTATTTTCTTCTATAAGTTCGCGCAATGATGTCGAATGAACAGAAGTTCAATATTGTCGTGCAAAGTCTGATGTATCATCACTTATTGAAAATCAACAAACATATCAATTGCGGTGGACCACCGGACGATTTTCATCTAATACTCTCTTGTACGCCATTCAAGAATCTTCATACAAAGAAAGGAAACATCAATAAGAGACTGCGCAAGTTCGTCGCAACAAAGTGCAAGTTGTTGAAGCAATACAAACACGGCGACAACATATCACCTGCGTTAATCAACGCTGGATTCAAGCGCCCAATAATCAGAATAAATTACTTGATGTCTTCGGAATTCATCAATCAAGACAACAAACGAAAACTTCGGAGTTTGGAATAGAACTGTAATTTATCGAAATAAACAAGTGTATAATTGAAATAATCGTTGTATTCTTTGTCATCATTGTAATGTATTCTACACAGCGCAACGAAAACAGCTTATGACTAGATTGAAGACTGCTAAGGAGACACTACGTACAAGGATCTTCGCATGGAATCAGCAATGGCAATCAAAGAGATTTTTACACGACCACACTCTATACAACACCGGCACCCGAAGGAAAGTATTGTAGAAGAATCGATAATAGAAATTTAGAGGCATGTTACATGAATCTTTGTTTACAAAGATGATCATTAATATTTTGCGAAAGCTTATTTTATGAATTAAATTGCACAGTGTATATATATTTTCTCAAACGATTGGACAGTTGACAATACTATATTGAAAGGATCTATTATCAAATGACGCGATGCAAGTGGTGGACATGCATGATGCGCTAGCGGAGTCTACAATTCTAATCATCATAACATGCGGCACACAATTCCAATAAGATTTGGGGAGAATCGAATCACGCAACTGTCATCAGAAATGTTTAACCACTATACAATGAAGATGAGCACTATCCATAAGATACGTAATTATAATAAGTAAATATTCCTTTTGCAAACTTAACCAAAGAAGCACACATAAACGAAGCTCCAATTCACAGAATGTACCCGAGGTTTTCCATTAGCCATACTGAAAAACTATGAGTCTGTTCATTATGTCACGGCATATGAGGCACTACAAATGGGAAGGGCATACTTTAATTTTAGAAGATTTTAGCTCATAATGAAACAAAACGCAAACTCCAACACCAAAGGTTCTTGTTTAAATTTTCAAAGTCAAAACTGTATACTCTTTCTTACAATTTTTAATATATAGATTAAAAAGCTGTCTATATAGTCACACATTGTATACAATATATTTGTTTGTACATTAATTGCTAAAATTTATCAGATCACATTCCGGAGCAGTGGTGACTATCGGTAAGTGTTTAATTAAAATTTGAACTGCTGCCGCAATTTACGAACTGAGTTGTAGAAAGTATTTAAAGAATTTAATCGATTGTATTGATATTTTCTATATACTCTATAACGTAATGTGAATTCTCCATGACGCGGATAGTAAAAGTTACGAATATTTTTCCAACGAAATTTACTTAAAACTCAAAGAAATGGTCATCCGCGTCGTCGAATGCGTTTCGCCAACACGCCGGGCCGCCTTTCCCCAATGCCGTACCCGAAACCGAACGCGATTCTGCGCCCGACGCGTTAACGCGGTACCGCACGCGAGCGTGTTGCTTTCTTCCGGAAACGGGTTCGACGACGCGGATGACCATTTCTTTGAGTTTTAAGTAAATTTCGTTGGAAAAATATTCGTAACTTTTACTATCCGCGTCATGGAGAATTCACATTACGTTATAGAGTATATAGAAAATATCAATACAATCGATTAAATTCTTTGTCGTCGTGAAAGAGTTCTTAAAACCTTCGCGTATCAAAGTGAGCCAGCTAAAGCTGTGAAATTACACTTTCTACAACTCAGTTCGTAAATTGCGGCAGCAGTTCAAATTTTAATTAAACACTTACCGATAGTCACCCCTGCTCCGGAATGTGATCTGATAAATTTTAGCAATTAATGTACAAACAAATACAGTCGACCCCCGTTTATCCGGACGGTGCCGTTCCCAGCGAAATCGTCCGGATACCGGGGCATCCGGATAAATGAAACGACCGAAGAGAAACGTCCTACAGAGCAATGTATAATTAAAACACAGAAATCTCGTCAATGACAGCTGTTACATAGTAGTGTAGGCACTCGATTCCTGCAAACTTTTGCTAATTGAATTGAGTTGAGCCAAGCTGTTGCGCTGCTCGAAGAATGTCAGTGCGGACGCAAAGTGTCCATGTCGGAGCCTTGTTTCTCACTGGCGTCATCGGCACCGTCTTGCTGCACATCATCGGAGGCAACAGCAGCAATCACACCGTCGTCAGTCATAGCTGCACACGCGTCATCATCCTTATCAACGTCTACGTAGTCAGTAACCGCAGCATCATCTACGGCAGTCGCAGTGAGCCTCTGCATCAGGGATCGCAGCTCAGCTAGGGGAATGTCTTCATCGGCCAACGGGCCGTAAGCAGCAGGCCCTCGGGTTGGAGTTTTCTCCTCTAGAACCGGACAGTTGCTCGAGGTATTTCCAAATCACTCGACTGGTCAACGTGACCCAACGCACACAAATAGAAAAGGGGGTCATCGTGCACGGTTGTCTCCCCTACGGAGGAATGTAGTTCCCTGACGTGTGAGGGAATAACCCCAACACAGCAAAAAGGATGACGAAGCGGGGTCAGCGTCTCCTCTTACTCACGGTAGTCCGGATATCTGAAGCTGGATTACCAGAATTTTCGACTTTCGTTCCCTGGAATTCTTGTCCGAGTCCGGAAGCTGAAGTCCGGATAAACGAGAACAAAATACATGGAGGAAAATCTGTTCCCGTGCCTTTTGTCCGGATACCGCGGGATCCGGATAAATGAAGCCCGGATAAACGGGGGTTGACTGTATATTGTATACAATGTGTGACTATATAGACAGCTTTTTAATCTATATATTAAAAATTGTAAGAAAGAGTATACAGTTTTGACTTTGAAAATTTAAACAAGAACATTTGGTGTTGGAGTTTGCGTTTTGTTTCATTATGAGCTAAAATCTTCTAAAATTAAAGTATGCCCTTCCCATTTGTAGTGCCTCATATGCTGTGACATAATGAACAGACTCATAGTTTTTCAGTATGGCTAATGAAAAACCTCGGGTACATTCTGTGAATTGGAGCTCCGTTTATGTGTGCTGCTTTGGTTAAGTTTGCAAAAGGAATATTTACTTATTATAATTACGTATCTTATGGATAGTGCTCATCTTCATTGTATAGTGGCTAAACATTTCTCATGACAGTTGCGCGATTCGATTCTCCCCAAATCTTATTGGAATTGTGTGCCGCATGTTATGATGATTAGAATTGTAGACTCCGCTAGCGCATCATGCATGTCCATCACTTGCATCGCGTCATTTGATAATAGATTCCTTTCAATATAGTATTGTCAACTGTCCAATCGTTTGAGAAAATATATATACACTGTGCAATTTAATTCATAAAATAAGCTTTCGCAAAATATTAATGATCATCTTTGTAAACAAAGATTCATGTAACACATTGCCTCTAAATTTCTATTATCGATTCTTCTACAATACTTTCCTTCGGGTGCCGGTGTTGTATAGAGTGTGGTCGTGTAAAAATCTCTTTGATTGCCAGCGCTGATTCCATGCGAAGATCCTTGTACGTAGTGTCTCCTTAGCAGTCTTCAATCTACTCATAAGCTGTTTTCGTTGCGCTGTGTAGAATACATTACAATGATGACAAAGAATACAATGATTATTTCAATTATACACTTGTTTATTTCGATAAATTACAGTTCTATTCCAAACTCCGAAGTTTTCGTTTGTTGTCTTGATTGATGAATTCCGAAGACATCAAGTAATTTATTCTGATTATTGGGCGCTTGAATCCAGCGTTGATTAACGCAGGTGATATGTTGTCGCCGTGTTTGTATTGCTTCAACAACTTGCACTTTGTTGCGACGAACTTGCGCAGTCTCTTATTGATGTTTCCTTTCTTTGTATGAAGATTCTTGAATGGCGTACAAGAGAGTATTAGATGAAAATCGTCCGGTGGTCCACCGCAATTGATATGTTTGTTGATTTTCAATAAGTGATGATACATCAGACCTTGCACGACAATATTGAACTTCTGTTCATTCGACATCATTGCGCGAACTGATAGAAGAAAATAAGTGTGTAGAGGCTCTAGTGGAATATATCACCTGATCAGATTTTTTATGTACTTTCCATTTCAACCGTTAGGTGTAATTTCAACAAATCCGTAATGAATCGTGCGATATAGACTGCTTGTATATGATAATTTGATCTGATCGCTTTCTTGATTAATGCAATGCCCATTGCAATGATTACAATTACGTTTGGTCTAGTGTGTTTCAATTCTTCGTTAGCCAACCTCAAAAACTCCACCATCAATCCCAGTGGTCCTTCCGATGATGACGTGCAAATATTTTTATAACTATTGTAGATTCGGCATACAAGTTCTCGCATCTTGAATTCCATAATTTGCACCATATCTCCGAATACGACCATGTCTAGGACGTATTGAAAAGCATCGATAAATGAATCGTTTCGCGGCTCCTCCTTTTCGAAGCAACTTTTTATCAGGTCCTCCCATGATGTATGGTAACGAGTACAAAATCCGTCCATCTCATCAATGTATAGCAATTGTCTGTTCTGTTTTGTAGTGCACCTCGACATTTAATTAAATCATATTGGTGCAAATTTTATTATCAGGTTCATAATGTTCCACCTGACGGTAGAATTATGAAAGTCAATTTACAAAAAAAAAAAAAGATGTGATGTGTAATGAAAAAATGTGTGCTTTCAATGATTCTACGTACAAGACAGCGCTAGAGCCCCTCCTTCCCTAACTTGACTTGCTGGAGCGAGTTTATGAATGTCAACTATACATTGTGTACCAAGACCATTGTTGGATTCCCCTACTCCCTGCTGGCGTAACCTTAACGAAAGTGTACGGGAACTCAGCTTCCCTCTCTCACTTCGTTTCCACTAGTGGGTCCTGAATGAAAAAGACGTGTTTCTGTGATGTATATTTGCGCTGCGTGATTATAAAAAATGTTTACCTAAATTAATTACTGCTTTTAACTTTGTTCCAGATGATCACTCGATTGATATAAATAAATATACTCTACTAGTTGGGAATGTATTTTTGAGCTGTGTGCGTTGATTTTCGCTGTATAGCAAACACAATAATTTACATTTCAGATGAGTTGTTTGTGGCTTCTGCGTGTAGAAATTACTGTTGCAAAGTTATCATTAAAAAATATGTAATTAAATTTGTTTCTCGTTTTCGAATTAGTATTGTTTCTATCACTGAATATACTTGACTTTCACTCGATTGATATTTTGTGAGTTGAGAATAATGAATGCTTAATAGTTGCGTCTGATCTGAAATACATTAAATACAACGTTTCCCGTTTTGGTTGAGTATTGTTTGCGCCGATAATATTTTCTCGTTTGCTTAGATAATGTTTCTCTAAAATCAGTTTGCACTAACATAAAAGTCTGCGATGAAAGATAAAAGCCTATTCTTAGATTTTTTTTTGCGTGCTATTGTTTTTGATAGAATTCGTATTGTGTTCTTGAGAGTCGAATAATTCCAATGCCTATTTGCGATCAATAAAAATTTCGTCTCTGTACACCGGTCCTAAGAATATTTCCTGTTGGAGGAAATAATGTGAAAAAGAGAGAGGATTTCCCCACCCCACAGATTGACAACAGGTTCTTCGCTTTGGGCTGTATAGAGGAAGAGAGTGACCCCACCGGGCTGCATAGAGGGAGAGAGTGACCCCACCGGGTCTCGAGCCTGGTTGTACTGTGTAAAGCATAGCTGTGCTGCGTGTTTGGATAGTTCTGTCAAGGTAATGTTTATAGTGCCTGAGTAGGATGAAAATTCTATAATGTTAGCTCGCAATGTTGATTTTATGATAGTTCAAAAGATATATTATTTCAATTTCAAATTGTAATGTTTGATAGTTTGTTTCGCTATTATTTTCCTGTGTGTTGTTTACATGTTGGCAGATGCATCGTTCAAAACGTTTCTCTGCTATTCATCCGTGCATGTTTATCGTTTTGATTTATTCTTTTTCAATTATTTTCCTGCACGTGTCTGTTGTTTACCGTTGGTAGATGCACCGTTTAGAGTGTTTCTCTGCTATTCATCCGTGCATGTTTCTTGTTTTGTTAGATTGTTCTTCTATTTACTATTTATCCTGTGTGTACCCCTTGTTTACGTGTTGGATTTTGGCTCTGTATTAGCTGTTGATCTTGTTTCAGTAATATTTTCCTGTCTGTTGTTTACACTTTGGCAGATGCGCCGTTTAGAGTGTTTCTCTGCTATTCATCCGTGCATGTTGATCGTTTTGATAGATTCTTTTTCATTTATTTTCCTACATGTGTCTGTTGTTTACATGTTGGATTGTGCATTGTTTTGGCTCTCTATTGGTCGTTTTGTTTCTCATTATTTCCGTATGTCTATGCTGTTTACTTAATAAGAAATTGATTAATTGTGTAATGTTGGAACTTATCTTCCCTAATGCGCTCGAAAATGTTCATAACTGTCAGGCGTACACCTCCCGTCTTCAACAAATCATGGCAGATATTATTATAGCTGGTTGTTGGCTAGGAGCGTGCTATGCGGTGAAGTTCATTTTTTAATATATTTTCTGTGTTGAATTCATAAAACAAAGTAAGGTTTGTAGTGTCTCTTAGAATGAAAATTGTAGGGGTTCGACTAGATTAAGTCACGAGGATGATTTTATGATAGTTAAAAATTATACATTATTCTCCTCCTCTGTTGTTTTTGAATAAGAACATCTTCTTTGTAGTGTTATGGATTTGATTTCCTCTTGTGTTCGTGTCCCATGGTCTTCCAGGTTCTCTGCTGTTCACATACATCTATCGGCACGTGTAATTAAAGCTCCACTATGGTGGTCACGTATAATAATGTAACACTTTTTATAATAAAACTTTTAATTTTGATTGTAATCATATTGATTAAAAATATCTTCTTTGATTAAATGTGTCATAATGGAATATTAGCTGTTGTGCATGAAGTTACGTACATTTGTCAGAACTTTGTAATTAAAACTCCGCTAGGGTGCTCATGTTAGACTTTTTATAATAAAACTGTTAGTTTTGATACACGCACCACCTGACAAAAGTTGCGAACGAAGTCGTCCCAGTGTGAAAAATCGCCAAGGATGTGGTCCGATGTTGTCAGTGTGCATGCCCCTACTTGCGCGCCGCATGAAAAAAATGCGAACGAAGTCGGCCCAGGCTGAAAAATAGCCAAAGAAGTCAGCCCAGTGTGTACAACCATATGTGTACGCTCAGCTCTTCAGCCCGCTGGTAAGCACACGGACAGCCCCTCACCTGCGCGCCACCCACCCCGCGGTGAAAAAAAAATCGCTAGAGAAGTCGGCCCATGCGGAAAAATCGCCAAAGAAGTCGGCCCAGGGCGCACCGTCGACCTGCTGGTAAGCACCCGGACAGCCCCTCACCTGCGCGCCACCCACCGCGCGCTGAAAAAAATAATAAAAATCGATAGAGAAGTCGGCCTAGCTATTGTTCTTGAAGTTACATATCAGAACTTTGTAATTAAAACTCCGCTATGGTGGTCATGTTAGAGTTTTCATAATAAAACTTTTAATTTTGGTTGTAATCGTGTTGATTAAAAATATCTTCTTTGATTAAAATGTGCTACTCCATCTGCTTAATTGAAAACGCGTGACTACCACTAATAAAAAAATGTGATACCCCTTCAATGCTATTGCATCAGATTTTTTAGCTAAGTTTTTCTCCTTCACACAGAGTCATAACATAATTCTCGACACTAATGACTTTAATAAATATATTTTCACTTGTACTTTTGTGTATGGCTATCCTTTGCATGTAAACAGCCTACTGCACACCTGTTTTAGCGGGAAAAAAAATTGCGATTGAAATCGACACAGATTGAAAAATGATGAAAGAAGTCGGCCCAGGCTGAAAAATGTGAGCGGGTAAGCGCGCACGCAGCCCTCCGGCCACGCTCCGCCTACCGGTAAGAGCCTCCACCCGCGCGCCGCCTGCCGCGCGCGAGGAAAACTACGCGAAAAAAGTCGGCGCGACGGTAGCGCTGCCCTGGTGGCAATGTTTGAGTTTCGCCACCCCGAAGACCCGGCATGACTGAATACTACTGGAGTCTTGAGGGTAAAGCAGGGTTAATTCACTGACGTCACCTCGCCGGCATACTGTAGGTCCCTCGAAGTTATGTTCCCGCATTAGTTCGCTGCCATATGCTTTTTGGGTGACTATTAACGTCGAAAACATGGAAATTGCTTGGATATGCTACAAATCACGCTGCACAATAACTTTGAAACACCAAATATACGGTGTAGGAAGGGAGTTGCCTCAGCAGGACAGAAGCCACTCTCTGTTCGGAATATCGGCGGCTTCTGTCCTGAGGCAACTCCTTTCCTACATTTCTACCGGTTCGCTGGATTTCTGCCTATCTACAAATATACGGTGGGGGTTATATGGGTAGCGGCTTGGACGGGACCTACAGTATGCAGCACATCTACCTGCAAGCGACAGTGGCGGTCTCCGGCGAATGACGTCATGCGAATAAACCCTTATTATCTACCATTGTTTTTGATGAAGACGTTCGCAAAATAACGCAGTGTGAAGGCTATAGGTCTCAGTATCTGACTTTCCAGGGCACGCGAGCACCGCGTTGCGGCCGACGAATTTTGTCATTTTGCCATTTTAGCGCAGAGACTATAACTTCTTCCTCTTCCCTTTCCGGTGAGTTTTAGTACATGGAAAGCCCTACGGCAAAGGAAGTTGCCAAATCCAAGTTTGGCAATGTGATATCACCCCGTACAAAGGAACAGCGCCATTGGCTTATCATGTTTTCGAAACTGTTACCGTGACCAAAACCAGGGTGATTCATTTGCAGAGAAAAGGAAAGATAAAAGGGGGAAAGTCGCACCAGCTAATGACAGCCGCTAGGTGCTCCATATGCAGTGGTGCTCCATAGTGCCGCTAGGTGGTTGGCGTTTCACCATAGACGATGAGAAGGGAGCACTTAACTGCAAAACAGTACATCTTCATCAATCGCCAGTCTTTCCGAACCTCCAGTCTCTCCTTCTTCAGTCTCTCCTTCAATCTCCTCTTTTTCAGTCTTTCCTCTCTTCTCTTCTTCTACCGTCTTTTCCTCTCTCGTATCTTCTACCGTCTCCTTTTCGTGTGTGCCTTTTCTTCTTCGCGTCTATCTCTCCTTCGTGTTTGCCTTTTCTTCGCGTCTATCTCTTCTTTGTGTTTGCCCTCTTCGCGTCTATATCTTCTCCGTGTTTACTTCTCCTCGCGTTTACCGTCTCTCTCTTCGCGTATCTAATTCCCTTCTGTCATTTCTTTCAGGATGAAACTTCAAGTCGATCAACTGCTCCGTGGCGGAAAGATGATGGCGAAAACCGCGCTTGCAATTGCGTACCTGACGGGTCTAGCAGTGTTCTTAGCTGTAGGGCGCCCATACCTTGCGCTTGTTTTCACGCTGCATCCGGGTGTCTTTTGTGGGCTGCTTTGGTACAATATACCCAGGGCAGTTGTCAAGGTGTACCAGTCATGGACCGGAGCGAACCAACTGTCGGTAGAAGGGCAATGCGTCCGCGTCATTTTGACATCCTATTGGGCAATGCCTATTCTAGTCTACATTGAGGGACTTGGTTTCATGCTTTGCATCGGGCACTTTTGCTTAGCACTAGTGTACACTAGCTTGTCTGCTGCGACATTTCTCATGTCTCGGGAAATTTGTCGCATAGAGTGAACGAGTGGCAGAAGGGGATTCGCACGGAATTAGTCATATCGGCGGTATTGCAGCAATATGTACCGCTTGCTGCAGCTTGGTAGCTTGGTAGACGGTAATCGGAAGCAATCTTCAGGTCTGGAGAGGGATATCTTGAGCATCTACGAACATGTAGGGGGCAACACATTGCATAGGAGCAGATTTCTTTGAATTCTTGCAGGCTTGCAGGATCTAGCAGAGGAGGCACACCTATGTCAACAGGAGGACTCTCATGGAGATTCAAGTGATACCTGCAGTATTGCAGCAACATGCGCCACTTGCTGCAACTTGGTAGTTTGGTAGACGGCATCGGAAGCTATCGGTATCGGAAGGTCTGGAGAAGAGAGAGAAAGAAATACATGATGACAATGATATGGAGAGGAAGATCTTGAGCATCTACGAACAAGTAGAGGGCAACACATTGCATGGTAGCTAGTCTCCCTCACAGACATCCTGGGGGCTGATTTCTGTGAATTCTTGCAGGCATACACGATCTAGCAGAGGAGGCACAACTATATCAACAGGAGCACTGTCATGGAGGTTCAAGTGATACCTGCAGTAGAGCACTGCAAGGCGCCCGGGCTTGCCCGAAAGCCCGTGCCCGGCCCGGCCCACGGGCCGGGCCGGGCCGGGCCGGGCCGGGCTTGGCACTTTTTAGGCGGGCCTGAGCCGGGCTCGGGCTTCAGCCGCCGGGCCCGGGCCGGGTACGGGCTTGACAACGCCAGATATGGTCGGGCATGTACGCGAACATATTTCACTTCACGAGACTGGACAGCTGAATTTTTACGTTACTTTTTTTCCCCATTGGCTATGGGACATCAGGTATTCTCATCTGAGAACTATCACTTTTTTACGTGTGATCATGCTTATTTCGTGAATGGGTCTGGATTTCACGCGTGCACTCACACACATTCGGGGACGATTGGTGTGGGGTCCTGCACGAGCGTCAGTTAGGTTAGGTGTTGGGACATATTTCGTTCTCGTGAGGGTCTGGCACGAGGGTCAGTGAGGTTAAGTGTTCTGACATATTTCGTTTTTATGAGAGTCCGGCAAGAGGGTCGGTTAGGTTAGGTGTTCTGACATATATTTCGTTCGCGTGAGTTCAAGAAAGAGGAACTAACACCGGAGCATGTGCAATAGAGCGGCGATGAGTCTCTCTTGAACCGCAATGCACATACGCCCACGCGCCGCTGCGTGCTACGTTCCCAAGCAAGCAACCACCAAGCACAGAGCGGCTTGCCGGCAGAGAAACACAGCCGCTGCTGCGTTCGAGTGTACCTCCTGACTCTCCACCAATTAGCTGCGTCCTTTTCCTTGCTGTGTTGTGCTCTTTAGTAAATCTAAATACGCCTCCGAACCTCGAGAACAAATAGAGCAGAGTCGTGCTTGGACCGGGCCTGAGCATGGAAACAGTCGGGTACGGGCTGGGCCCGGGCCGGTGGAGTCGGGCTCGGGCCGGGCCCGGGCTGGAAATATATAGAAGACGTCGGGCCCGGGCCGGGTACAGGCCGTAGCAGCCGGACCTGGGCCGGGCCTGAAAATTAGGCCCGTGCAGTGCTCTAACCTGCAGTATTGCAGAAATATGTACCGCTTGCTGCAGCTTGGTATTGCTTGGTAGACGGTATCGAAAGCTATCTTCATGTCTGGAGAGGAATATCTTGAGCATCTACAAACAAGTATAGGGCATGGTAGCTAGTCTCCCTCACAAATATCGTGGGGGAAGATTCCTTTGAATTCTTGCAGGCATACCTCGTGCAGGCAGGCAGGCCTTCTCCACGTTCACCTCGATATCCTGGATTGTCCGAATGACATACTATAGTACGTCATTGGTACTGCCATTGCAACAGCCTACGACTTGATTTGGGCAGTCCTGGCAGCGTCCTTTGCGACATTTTCAGGATGTTTTTCTCGCCATCCCAGGACGTTATTCCAGTGTGCCCCTCCACCCGTATGCTATACAGGGTGTCCCAGAAAACGTGTCATTGAATTCTAATAAAGAAATCGCCACCCAGAATCAACGGCATTGGTTCTTACTAGCCCACTAGCTTACACTGAACTATTTGTTCACACTAGCTTTCTAGTAAACGTCCCATGGACGTCTCAAACTGGTCCAAACGTCCTCGTCCATCATTTACATCCACAAGACATCAGCATGTTATCCCCGCCCCCCCCCCCCCAAAAAAAAAGAACGTCTTTGTGGTGACGTCCATGCGACATTCCCGTGTCATTGGGAAGAAGACGTTCTTGCACTGACGTCGGTCCGACGTCCCTTCAAGTGCAGGTTTGGAACATTAAATACACAGGATGTCCGGTGAGAAAGTGTCATTAAATTTCTAAAAATAGGTTTAACTTCAGAATATTATGAAACTACTTGGAATACTACTTGGTACTTCGGTACTTCGGTTGGAATACTACTTGGTACTTCGGTACTTCGGTTGGAATACTACTTGGTATTCCAACCGAAATCACACGCTTTTTCAGAAGATTTGCACAAAAATTTGCCAGCCGGAAAACCGTTACTTGACAAGGCGTGTTCCATGAAATTTGAGTTTGCGTAAATGCTGGCTCTGCCTTGATCGAGACAAAGGGGAAACTGCCACACCCGATTACCGCGGTAACCAACGTTATCAGTGACTGGGGACTGACGGTGTGCACGTTGATAAGGGCGGAAGGTGTGATTATGTTTTTGTTCGCATAGGAGGGAGGACATTTGGATGGAACGAAAAGTTCCGCAAACGTAAACATCAGCAAGCGCACCCCGCACAGGGGCGGTTTTGCGGCTGTGAAATTTTTGTACAAATCTTCTGAAAAAACCTGCGATTTCGCTTGGAATAGTGTGCTATGGCCATTGGCTCTCGAATTCATCAAGAAACACGTTAACTTTTGTTGGCTAATTTTCGAGTGCAATTAGCAAAATTAGCTTAAATAATCCGTGACGCGAATGCAAACGGCCTGAATCTGTGGCAAAAGTATGTGTGTGTGTATTCCAAGCAGTTTCTTAATTTTCTGAAGTTAAACCTATTTTTAGAAATTTAATGTCACTTTCTCACCGGACACCCTGTATATCATTAACAACCAATACTAATTCATTCCAAGCGTCATACTAACATCCATTGTGCTCCTTTCAAGCCACATTCGATGTAGAAATCCTTTTAATTGTGCTAGTCGTGCTGTCATCGCTTTACAGTGTGCCCCAGAAAACATGTCATTGAATTATAATAAAAGAAACTACACCACCTGGGATCATGCGGTCAGCTGCATTTGTTCTTACTAGGTTTCTGCCACCTACTGATGTGAAGGTCGTGTAACGTAAGTTTAATTATGCAAATTTTTGCGACCTTAAGTCGGAAATTTGCCTAGTAAAGGTCGCTTTTTTACACCACCAATGTGAAGAGCGTGTCTAATTTATTCAAATTAATGCTAATTGACAGGGATATTCACGGGCTAATTCCCATCAGAAAAAATAGCCGAACGTCATGCTCTATGGAGCTAGCGCGCGACAAATTTTTCAGCGCAATCCTTCTCAGTCCAACGAAAATCAGGTTGGAAACCCAGCCCACACCTGTATCTCATAAAGAGATAACACAGGTGTGGCTTATCACGGCCGACTTTCGCTGGGATCGCATATTACCTCTCCCAATTTCAGGAACTGTCACTTTTTCTACTATCACTCTGTGGACTGGGTTTGGAACCTCCTTTCTTCGGAGTGAGAACGATTGCGCTCAAAAAGTCGTCGCGCGTTATGGTTCGGTGCTACGAAAACCACGATGTTCGGCTATTTTTTCGGATGGGAGAGCTCGGAAATATCGCCGTCAATTATCATGAACTTGAGTGAATTCGTTACGCTCTTTATATTGGTGGGGTAAAAAAGAGACCTTTACTTGGCACATTTTCGCAAATATTTACATAATTAAACTTTCAGTACATAAGATTCACATCAGGAGTTGGCAAAGACCTAGTAAGAACAAATGCCGTTGACCGCATGATTCTAGGTGGCGCAGTTTTTCTATTATAATTCAGATGCGTATTCAATAACACGTTTTCTGGGACACCCTGTATATGGACGCTGTACGTGCAGCAGAGTGCGCTTTGAATATGAAACTTTTTCCTCTTAAATAAGTCTGCTCTTGTTCGTGCAACGTCAGTTTTTGTCGAAACTCGCTATATTTACGCGTTTTCAATAGCCTCGCGTTGCAGTAGAAACGAAACTCGCGTCAGCAAATCAGCGGAACCGGCATCGATACCTTTCATGGTCATGATTTGCCTCCTCCCGGTTTTGTTTGGTGGCGCTTTTCTAGTTTCCACGAGTTACAACTGCGTGTATATTTGAGGAATGTGCCCCCCGTCCGGCATTGTTTTGGTAGGCGTCAACATTCTGCAAGTCGGCTTCACCTACGCACGGGTGCATTAGGTGTAGCCCACTTTACAAACCTACCAGTATGGCTAGTGTCGGATAAAAATGGAATCGGAATCGGAAATAGGAAGAAGAAAAAACGAAACCTCAATACGTAAGGCAAACGTCTGACATTGCCAAAGGTGTAGCGTTGAATGCCTCCGACGGAATCCTCTGTGTTTCTCCCCGACCGTTCTCGCCCGTCTCGGGTATAGTGCCCTCCTCGCTCTCGTGCGCGTACTTTGACCAAGGGGATGAAACTCGCGAGTTCCTTTGCGGACTAAAGTGAGGCGCTGCGAGCCTTTCGCGTCATCAAACGTCATGAAACGTCAAAATTTTTACGTCGAAGCGCGAGTTCTCTACCGAGAGCATCCCATTGGCTCCTGCGGCCGCTCCCCTGGTATGCGAGCGCTCATTGGTCGGTTTGAAATTTTAACCTTTTCGTGGCGCGCGTAAGCCGGCACCGCCGTGTCTGGGGTGCCGGAGAAGCTCGCCGTAAAGTTTCAAAATATGGTGCAGCGGGGACGCACGCAAAGCATCTTTGCCGGTACCGCTTTGGGTGGTTTTTAGTGCCCGTCGATACCGACACTGTAAAACTCGAATCCTCTTGGATACTTCTGCAAGTAAATTCAGCGATAGATAAGTGGAAGGCAGGTCTGCTTCGCTTGCTTGGCGCGACAACGATTCAAGAAGGATCAATAGTGTGTTTTCCCACTCGATGGCAGGTAAGTCAGTTCCTATTCCATTCTGCCGCTTAGCGTAGCATAGCATAACACCGTACCTGTGGCGTATACGCAACGCCCGGTTATATATATCGGCCGGTAGAATTTTTAGTTTTCACGTTTTCTGATCCTTGTTCTGGTCTTTCTTGCTCAGGTATCAACTAGGTACTGCTCAACTCATATCTGCTTCAGAAATGCATCTGTATGGACGCAATCGAATGGATATACCACTCTGAGTGGTTGGAACATCATGTTTCGGCTTAGCAGCTGCACAGGTTCCTTTGTGACGGGTCAGTCTTGACATGTGACACTACACAAGCAGCAAAGGGATATGGACATGTTTTCTGTCATGCTGGATTTGTGAATGTGTGTGCCTGTGCAGTGAATTTTCTGATGTACTGTGAAATCTTCCACGTGAGACATATCAGTTAACAGTGAATGCGAAGTTGCTTTGGCATATTACTCGAACTTCAGAAACAATGTTCATGTGAAGTTAGTGTTTGGCGCAGATACAGAAGACTGCATATGTGTGATTTGGAAATACCAATCCCGAAAAATAAAGAACCTTGTGCAACAGAAAGAGCCAACGCTTCCGCGTTTTATTTATTTCACTGGATGTGAACGAAAATCCAGAACCGCCAAAGCGGGGAGAGAACAGAGGGGAAGGGGAAAAAGAACGCCTCGGCGGCGTCGCTGTACGTCACCCACAGGGGTGACACAAACCCGCCATTGTTGTAACTACCCTCAAGCGGGTGCTTTTGGCAAAACTGCCATCTTGTCCTGGTCGCACGTCAAAGAAAACGTCATTTTGAGGTCATGTGACTTTGTTTACATGTCGTTTTGCCGCTTACCGACATATTTTCGCCGTCATAACACCAACAGATGACCGTATTTTGCCAGCGTAAACTATGTGGTGCTTCTTCCGCAACATGGTAGCCCATTTCACCTTAGTTTAAGTACATCGCATCGGCTCGGTAAGTCTTAACGCACGGTCGGCATCACATCTTTGGAAGTTGTCAACAATACGAGGCTTTATGTGTAAAACTGCGCGTTTTATTGCGAGATTATCGGATAAAAATAATTACCGTGATCGAAAAACATCCAAAACGTCGTCCAGAAACAACAACCGCATTGTTTACAAACGGTTTGGCCGCCGTTCGCGGGCGCCGCCATCTTTAAGGTCACGTGTGCCTTGACGTTTGCTGTGACGTGCGACCAGGACCTGTCCAGGATGCACTGCGTTCGCACAGCACGCTTTCGTCTACGGAGCAATACATTGGATGCCACCCCTGTGACGTCACCCGACACCCAGGGAGACAAAATCAAACAAAGCAAAAAAACTACTCTACCGAGGCCCAACGATTGGTCCGACGTCAGTGGTCACGTGAGTTTTTCCCAACAACAGAAATATACTACACGTTCATTCCCCTGCTTTGTCCGCAGCGCTAGCACGCGAACACTAGACTGTACATACGTTTCCGCCAAAAATGGCGAAATGTAACGTTTCGATGTCAGGTGAAGACCACCTTAAGGAGCAGCTTATGTTGCTCCGTGCCGTTTTCTCCCCTTGGTATTCTTTGTAAAAGTATGTGGATTTTTTTGGAACGCTTTCTTTTCGTATTTATTTTTCTCTTTCCTTTGTAACTTGTGCATTTCTATGTTGTATTTTTTGTACTATCGACAAAAGTGAGCGAAGAAAAACAAACAAACATTACGGGACAGTGATCGCAACGTCGCTTCTTTTCGCCTCTCCGTCTGTACCATGAGTGTCCGTGTGACTTTTTTTCAGCGTAGGGCAAAGTAATTCATTCACGGGGAGGGGAGGGGGATGAGAACGTACAACAGATAAACACGGGACATGTATGCACAGGACAAGCATCAGGACAATCGAATGCTCTCATAATGTTCAAACCATTTCGACGATATCTGAGTATATAGCTCTTGATTTCTTTACACCTGGCCCGCTCATTTGGCAGGGCGTCGCACCGGGTACGAAGGTAGCGACAAACGAATGACAGGACTACATGTGCATAAGCTACCTGCGCGAGGTCAACGGGACACACATGAATCTGCAGTACGCAACAGTTGACCACAACGTGAAGTTTGTGTGTCCCGTGACGGGCACTAACACCCAGCGTATAACAACGTACCCTATTACCTTACCTTACCTCACCTCACCTCACCTCACCTCACCCAACCCGACCCGACCCAACCGAACCGAACCGAACCGAACCGAACCGAACCTAACCGAACCTAACCTAACCTAACCTAACCTACCCTACCCTACCCTAACCTAACCTAACCTAACCTAACCTAGAGGAGAGCACTACCGTGTATGGAGTTCTATCGATTGAGCAGTGCGACAAATATAAAAATGGAAGCCACTGACATGCTCATTAAAATGAATCGTCCAAGTAATCCGATGAACGGTGCAGGTTGTAGCACGGATAGGGAAGGCAATCTCGCGTTCTTGATTAGCCTGAGGCGAAAAAGAAATTGACATTAGAGCACCAGAAACGGAAATACTTTTTTATGCCTTCAATAAATGCGGTGAGACAAATTTATAGAAGTGAGAGAGCGGTAGTGTGTTTCTTCCTTTTTCTATTTTTGTTCTTGTCGAAAGTACAATGATTTCGTGATTTGGAAAAAGTACAATGATTTGAAAAATTATCATTACAACTGCACTTTACAGGCTTTGTCGATTGCTCTAGCAATGCCTCAGGCAAAAACGGCCAGGTACGCCTCACGAGGCATCAAACGTACAGGGTGTTTCACCTAAGGTGATAAAATATTCTAAATGGCTACGTACTCGCCGGAGGATTGTCGGACTTCCGGCAATTACCTTCTAGAATCTTTTGCGACGATTGAGGAAGGCTTTGGACAATTTTTAATTGCGGGAAATTTATTTTTCAATTGAACTTCGAAAATTGTCAAGCGAACCTCACTTTTTTTTCACAGAAATATAAACACCCAACCACACACCCAACCACACACCCAACCGAAACTATGCCCTGTATCGCAACAAATATAGTCTTAAAAAATCAGTAAAAATTCGGCTTTAGCCCCGCCTGCTTGATTGTCGCAAAGAAGCGCGCACGGTATTTGCGGGGAGAGGTACAAGGTACCTTTCTTTGCGCCGCGTTGACCTTGATGCTGGTGACAACCGACTTATCACAGGCTCGCAGGTAGTCAAGAATTATACTCGGATATCGTCTAATAATTTGGACATTATCAGAGGACCGTCTGCATGTCAAAGCATTCGATTGCCCTCATGTTATTGTCTTGGGTCTGTTGGTTGTACGTTTTCGTCCCCTCTCCCTTTGGGAATTATTTGCCCTACGCTGAAAAAAGAGTCACAGGGACGCCCATGGTACAGGCGTAGAAATCGTGCTAAAAATGCACATACTTTTACAAAGAATACGAAGGGGAGACAACGATATGAAGCAACACCAGCTGCTCCGTAAGGTGGGCTTCACATGGCATCAAAGCGTTACATTTCACCATTTCTGGCGGAAACGAACGTAGTCTAGCCATACTGGTAGGTTTGTAAAGTGGGCTTCACCTGATGCATTTGTGCGCTAGGTGAAGTCGACTTGCAGAATGGTGACGCCTACCAAGGCAATGCGTGCGCTTGTTTCTAATGATGTGCGAACAGCACGTCACAGTTTTGGAATGGCACGATAGCGTATGAATGGGTTTCAGTTGTTACTTGCTACGCGTCTGGCTGCACGATCGGTGGTTGGCGTCTCGCTCCAGTGTATCTGACCTACAACGTGTGCACGGTGTGTTCGTGCGTTCCTTGTCGCAAGAAGACGGGAAATCCCAAAAGTAATTAGGGGCAAGCGCGGCATTTATACAGCAGCACGCCGCCGCAGCGAGCATGGCTCGTATTTTTTTGGGAAGGAAATCGGACGAACTGCAGTTCACACGGCTGTGGGAAGGCAAGACAGTGTATCAGCTTCTGAAGACGACAACTTCTCTTCGAGCAGTACTCATATTCTTCAGTGCCATCTCCACTCCCGGTGCTGACCGCGAACACCGATCCTATACACTCTAAAAACAAAGCTTCACCGCATAGCACGCTGTGAGCCAACCACTGCCACGAATGATACAGTTATCGCTTCTGATTCCTAGGAGAGAGACGGGCGTACGCCTTTTTGTGGCAATTTAGATATATGGTAATTGCCACCAAAAAAGCGTGCGCCTCCCCCTCTCCTCGAATCAAAAGGGACAACCCTATCATTCGCGGCTATGATTGGCGCACAGCGTGCTGTGTGGTGAAGTTCTGTTTTTAGATTACCAAAGTAATTCATTCACAGGGAGGGGAGGGGGATGAGAACGTACAACAGATAAACACGGGACATGTATGCACAGGACAAGCATCAGGACAATCGAATGCTCTCATAATGTTCAAACCATTTCGACGATATCTGAGTATATAGCTCTTGATTTCTTTACACCTGGCCCGCTCATTTGGCAGGGCGTCGCACCGGGCACGAAGGTAGCGACAAACGAATGACAGGACTACATGTGCATAAGCTACCAGCGCGAGGTCAACGGGACACACATGAATCTGCAGTACACAACAGTTGACCACAACGTGAAGTTTGTGTGTCCCGTGACGGGCACTAACACCCAGCGTATAACTAACGTACCCTATTACCTTACCTTACCTTACCTTACCTAACCTAACCTAACCTAACCTAACCTTACCCAACCCAACCCAACCCAACCCAACCTAACCTAACCTAACCTAACCTAGAGGAGAGCACTCCCGTGTATGGAGTTCTATAGATTGAGCAGTGCGACAAATATAAAAATGGAAGCCACTGACATGCTCATTAAAATGAATCGTCCAAGTAATCCGAGGAACGGTGCAGGTTGTAGCACGGATAGGGAAGGCAATCTCGCGTTCTTGATTGGCTTGAGGCGAAAAAGAAATTGACATTAGAGCACCAGAAACTGAAATACTTTTTTATGCCTTCAATAAATGCGGTGAGACAAATTTATAGAAGTGAGAGAGCGGTAGTGTGTTTCTTCCTTTTTCTATTTTTGTTCTTGTCGAAAGTACAATGATTTCGTGATTTGGAAAAAGTACAATGATTTGAAAAATTATCATTACAACTGCACTTTACAGGCTTTGTCGATTGCTCTAGCAATGCCTCAGGCAAAAACGGCCAGGTACGCCTCACGAGGCATCAAACGTACAGGGTGTTTCACCTAAGGTGATAAAATATTCTAAATGGCTACGTACTCGCCGGAGGATTGTCGGACTTCCGGCAATTACCTTCTAGAATCTTTTGCGACGATTGAGGAAGGCTTTGGACAATTTTTAATTGCGGGAAATTTATTTTTCAATTGAACTTTGAAAATTGTCAAGCGAACCTCACTTTTTTTTTTTTCACAGAAATATAAAGTCGTCCACTGATAACCACACACCCAACCGAAACTATGCACTGTATCGCAACAAATATAGTCTTAAAAAATCAGTAAAAATTCGGCTTTAGCCCCGCCTGCTTGATTGTCGCAAAGAAGTGCGCACGGTATTTGCGGGGAGAGGTACAAGGTACCTTTCTTTGCGCCGCGTTGACCTTGATGCTGGTGACAACCGACTTATCACAGGCTCGCAGGTAGTCAAGAATTATACTCGGATATCGTCTAATAATTTGGACATTATCTGAGGACCGTCTGCATGTCAAAGCATTCGATTGCCCTCATGTTATTGTCTTGGGTCTGTTGGTTGTACGTTTTCGTCCCCTCTCCCTTTGGGAATTATTTGCCCTACGCTGAAAAAAGAGTCACAGGGACGCCCATGGTACAGGCGTAGAAATCGTGCTAAAAATGCACATACTTTTACAAAGAATACGAAGGGGAGACAACGATATGAAGCAACACCAGCTGCTCCGTAAGGTGGGCTTCACATGGCATCAAAGCGTTACATTTCGCCATTTGTGGCGGAAACGAACGTAGTCTAGCCATACTGGTAGGTTTGTAAAGTGGGCTTCACCTGATGCATTTGTGCGCTAGGTGAAGTCGACTTGCAGAATGGTGACGCCGACCAAGGCAATGCGTGCGCTTGTTTCTAATGATGTGCGAAGAGCACGTCACAGTTTTGGAATGGCACGATAGCGTATGAATGGGTTTCAATTGTTACTTGCTACGCGTCTGGCTGCACGATCGGTGGTTGGCGTCTCGCTCCAGTGTATCTGACCTACAACGTGTGCACCGTGTGTTCGTGCGTTCCTTGTCGCAAGAAGACGGGAAATCCCAAAAGTAATTAGGGGCAAGCGCGGCATTTATACAGCAGCACGCCGCCGCAGCGAGCATGGCTCGTATTTTTTGGGAAGGAAATCGGACGAACTGCAGTTCACACGGCTGTGGGAAGGCAAGACAGTGTTTCAGCTTCTGAAGACGACAACTTCTCTTCGAGCAGTACTCATATTCTTCAGTGCCATCTCCACTCCCGGTGCTGACCGCGAACACCGATCCTATACACTCTAAAAACAAAGCTTCACCGCATAGCACGCTGTGAGCCAACCACTGCCACGAATGATACAGTTATCGCTTCTGATTCCTAGGAGAGAGACGGGCGTACGCCTTTTTGTGGCAATTTAGATATATGGTAATTGCCACCAAAAAAGCGTGCGCCTCCCCCTCTCCTCGAATCAAAAGGGACAACCCTATCATTCGCGGCTATGATTGGCGCACAGCGTGCTGTGTGGTGAAGTTCTGTTTTTAGATTACCAAAGTAATTCATTCACGGGGAGGGGAGGGGGATGAGAACGTACAACAGATAAACACGGGACATGTATGCACAGGACAAGCATCAGGACAATCGAATGCTCTCATAATGTTCAAACCATTTCGACGATATCTGAGTATATAGCTCTTGATTTCTTTACACCTGGCCCGCTCATTTGGCAGGGCGTCGCACCGGGCACGAAGGTAGCGACAAACGAATGACAGGACTACATGTGCATAAGCTACCTGCGCGAGGTCAACGGGACACACATGAATCTGCAGTACACAACAGTTGACCACAACGTGAAGTTTGTGTGTCCCGTGACGGGCACTAACACCCAGCGTATAACTAACGTACCCTATTACCTTACCTTACCTTACCTTACCTAACCTAACCTAACCTTACCCTACCCTACCCAACCCAACCCAACCCAACCCAACCCAGCCCAACCAACCCAACCGAACCGAACCTAACCGAACCGAACCGAACCGAACCGAACCGAACCGAACCGAACCGAACCGAACCTAACCTAACCTAACCTAGCCTAGCCTAGCCTAGCCTAGCCTAGCCTAGCCTAGCCTAGCCTAACCTAGCCTAGCCTAGCCTAGCCTAGCCTAGCCTAACCTAGCCTAGCCTAGCCTAGAGGAGAGCACTCCCGTGTATGGAGTTCTATAGATTGAGCAGTGCGACAAATATAAAAATGGAAGCCACTGACATGCTCATTAAAATGAATCGTCCAAGTAATCCGAGGAACGGTGCAGGTTGTAGCACGGATAGGGAAGGCAATCTCGCGTTCTTGATTATCTTGAGGCGAAAAAGAAATTGACATTAGAGCACCAGAAACTGAAATACTTTTTTATGCCTTCAATAAATGCGTTGAGACAAATTTATAGAAGTGAGAGAGCGGTAGTGTGTTTCTTCCTTTTTCTATTTTTGTTCTTGTTGAAAGTACAATGATTTCGTGATTTGGAAAAAGTACAATGATTTGAAAAATTATCATTACAACTGCACTTTACAGGCTTTGTCGATTGCTCTAGCAATGCCTCAGGCAAAAACGGCCAGGTACGCCTCACGAGGCATCAAACGTACAGGGTGTTTCACCTAAGGTGATAAAATATTCTAAATGGCTACGTACTCGTCGGAGGATTGTCGGACTTCCGGCAATTACCTTCTAGAATCTTTTGCGACGATTGAGGAAGGCTTTGGACAATTTTTAATTGCGGGAAATTTATTTTTCAATTGAACTTTGAAAATTGTCAAGCGAACCTCACTTTTTTTTTCACAGAAATATAAAGTCGTACACTGATAACCACACACCCAACCGAAACTATGCACTCTATCGCAACAAATATAGTCTTAAAAAATCAGTAAAAATTCGGCTTTAGCCCCGCCTGCTTGATTGTCGAAAAGAAGTGCGCACGGTATTTGCGGGGAGAGGTACAAGGTACCTTTCTTTGCGCCGCGTTGGCCTTGATGCTGGTGACAACCAACTTATCACAGGCTCGCAGGTAGTCAAGAATTATACTCGGATATCGTCTAATAATTTGGACATTATCTGAGGACCGTCTGCATGTCAAAGCATTCGATTGCCCTCATGTTATTGTCTTGGGTCTGTTGGTTGTACGTTTTCGTCCCCTCTCCCTTTGGGAATTATTTGCCCTACGCTGAAAAAAGAGTCACAGGGACGCCCATGGTACAGGCGTAGAAATCGTGCTAAAAATGCACATACTTTTACAAAGAATACGAAGGGGAGACAACGATATGAAGCAACACCAGCTGCTCCGTAAGGTGGGCTTCACATGGCATCAAAGCGTTACATTTCACCATTTCTGGCGGAAACGAACGTAGTCTAGCCATACTGGTAGGTTTGTAAAGTGGGCTTCACCTGATGCATTTGTGCGCTAGGTGAAGTCGACTTGCAGAATGGTGACGCCTACCAAGGCAATGCGTGCGCTTGTTTCTAATGATGTGCGAACAGCACGTCACAGTTTTGGAATGGCACGATAGCGTATGAATGGGTTTCAGTTGTTACTTGCTACGCGTCTGGCTGCACGATCGGTGGTTGGCGTCTCGCTCCAGTGTATCTGACCTACAACGTGTGCACGGTGTGTTCGTGCGTTCCTTGTCGCAAGAAGACGGGAAATCCCAAAAGTAATTAGGGGCAAGCGCGGCATTTATACAGCAGCACGCCGCCGCAGCGAGCATGGCTCGTATTTTTTTGGGAAGGAAATCGGACGAACTGCAGTTCACACGGCTGTGGGAAGGCAAGACAGTGTATCAGCTTCTGAAGACGACAACTTCTCTTCGAGCAGTACTCATATTCTTCAGTGCCATCTCCACTCCCGGTGCTGACCGCGAACACCGATCCCATACACTCTAAAAACAAAGCTTCACCGCATAGCACGCTGTGAGCCAACCACTGCCACGAATGATACAGTTATCGCTTCTGATTCCTAGGAGAGAGACGGGCGTACGCCTTTTTGTGGCAATTTAGATATATGGTAATTGCCACCAAAAAAGCGTGCGCCTCCCCCTCTCCTCGAATCAAAAGGGACAACCCTATCATTCGCGGCTATGATTGGCGCACAGCGTGCTGTGTGGTGAAGTTCTGTTTTTAGATTACCAAAGTAATTCATTCACAGGGAGGGGAGGGGGATGAGAACGTACAACAGATAAACACGGGACATGTATGCACAGGACAAGCATCAGGACAATCGAATGCTCTCATAATGTTCAAACCATTTCGACGATATCTGAGTATATAGCTCTTGATTTCTTTACACCTGGCCCGCTCATTTGGCAGGGCGTCGCACCGGGCACGAAGGTAGCGACAAACGAATGACAGGACTACATGTGCATAAGCTACCTGCGCGAGGTCAACGGGACACACATGAATCTGCAGTACACAACAGTTGACCACAACGTGAAGTTTGTGTGTCCCGTGACGGGCACTAACACCCAGCGTATAACTAACGTACCCTATTACCTTACCTTACCTTACCTTACCTAACCTAACCTAACCTAACCTTACCCAACCCAACCCAACCCAACCCAACCCAACCCAACCCAACCCAACCTAACCTAACCTAACCTAACCTAGAGGAGAGCACTCCCGTGTATGGAGTTCTATAGATTGAGCAGTGCGACAAATATAAAAATGGAAGCCACTGACATGCTCATTAAAATGAATCGTCCAAGTAATCCGAGGAACGGTGCAGGTTGTAGCACGGATAGGGAAGGCAATCTCGCGTTCTTGATTGGCTTGAGGCGAAAAAGAAATTGACATTAGAGCACCAGAAACTGAAATACTTTTTTATGCCTTCAATAAATGCGGTGAGACAAATTTATAGAAGTGAGAGAGCGGTAGTGTGTTTCTTCCTTTTTCTATTTTTGTTCTTGTCGAAAGTACAATGATTTCGTGATTTGGAAAAAGTACAATGATTTGAAAAATTATCATTACAACTGCACTTTACAGGCTTTGTCGATTGCTCTAGCAATGCCTCAGGCAAAAACGGCCAGGTACGCCTCACGAGGCATCAAACGTACAGGGTGTTTCACCTAAGGTGATAAAATATTCTAAATGGCTACGTACTCGCCGGAGGATTGTCGGACTTCCGGCAATTACCTTCTAGAATCTTTTGCGACGATTGAGGAAGGCTTTGGACAATTTTTAATTGCGGGAAATTTATTTTTCAATTGAACTTTGAAAATTGTCAAGCGAACCTCACTTTTTTTTTTTCACAGAAATATAAAGTCGTCCACTGATAACCACACACCCAACCGAAACTATGCACTGTATCGCAACAAATATAGTCTTAAAAAATCAGTAAAAATTCGGCTTTAGCCCCGCCTGCTTGATTGTCGCAAAGAAGTGCGCACGGTATTTGCGGGGAGAGGTACAAGGTACCTTTCTTTGCGCCGCGTTGACCTTGATGCTGGTGACAACCGACTTATCACAGGCTCGCAGGTAGTCAAGAATTATACTCGGATATCGTCTAATAATTTGGACATTATCTGAGGACCGTCTGCATGTCAAAGCATTCGATTGCCCTCATGTTATTGTCTTGGGTCTGTTGGTTGTACGTTTTCGTCCCCTCTCCCTTTGGGAATTATTTGCCCTACGCTGAAAAAAGAGTCACAGGGACGCCCATGGTACAGGCGTAGAAATCGTGCTAAAAATGCACATACTTTTACAAAGAATACGAAGGGGAGACAACGATATGAAGCAACACCAGCTGCTCCGTAAGGTGGGCTTCACATGGCATCAAAGCGTTACATTTCGCCATTTGTGGCGGAAACGAACGTAGTCTAGCCATACTGGTAGGTTTGTAAAGTGGGCTTCACCTGATGCATTTGTGCGCTAGGTGAAGTCGACTTGCAGAATGGTGACGCCGACCAAGGCAATGCGTGCGCTTGTTTCTAATGATGTGCGAAGAGCACGTCACAGTTTTGGAATGGCACGATAGCGTATGAATGGGTTTCAATTGTTACTTGCTACGCGTCTGGCTGCACGATCGGTGGTTGGCGTCTCGCTCCAGTGTATCTGACCTACAACGTGTGCACCGTGTGTTCGTGCGTTCCTTGTCGCAAGAAGACGGGAAATCCCAAAAGTAATTAGGGGCAAGCGCGGCATTTATACAGCAGCACGCCGCCGCAGCGAGCATGGCTCGTATTTTTTGGGAAGGAAATCGGACGAACTGCAGTTCACACGGCTGTGGGAAGGCAAGACAGTGTTTCAGCTTCTGAAGACGACAACTTCTCTTCGAGCAGTACTCATATTCTTCAGTGCCATCTCCACTCCCGGTGCTGACCGCGAACACCGATCCTATACACTCTAAAAACAAAGCTTCACCGCATAGCACGCTGTGAGCCAACCACTGCCACGAATGATACAGTTATCGCTTCTGATTCCTAGGAGAGAGACGGGCGTACGCCTTTTTGTGGCAATTTAGATATATGGTAATTGCCACCAAAAAAGCGTGCGCCTCGCCCTCTCCTCGAATCAAAAGGGACAACCCTATCATTCGCGGCTATGATTGGCGCACAGCGTGCTGTGTGGTGAAGTTCTGTTTTTAGATTACCAAAGTAATTCATTCACGGGGAGGGGAGGGGGATGAGAACGTACAACAGATAAACACGGGACATGTATGCACAGGACAAGCATCAGGACAATCGAATGCTCTCATAATGTTCAAACCATTTCGACGATATCTGAGTATATAGCTCTTGATTTCTTTACACCTGGCCCGCTCATTTGGCAGGGCGTCGCACCGGGCACGAAGGTAGCGACAAACGAATGACAGGACTACATGTGCATAAGCTACCTGCGCGAGGTCAACGGGACACACATGAATCTGCAGTACACAACAGTTGACCACAACGTGAAGTTTGTGTGTCCCGTGACGGGCACTAACACCCAGCGTATAACTAACGTACCCTATTACCTTACCTTACCTTACCTTACCTAACCTAACCTAACCTTACCCTACCCTACCCAACCCAACCCAACCCAACCCAACCCAGCCCAACCAACCCAACCGAACCGAACCGAACCTAACCGAACCGAACCGAACCGAACCTAACCTAACCTAACCTAGCCTAGCCTAGCCTAGCCTAGCCTAGCCTAGCCTAGCCTAGCCTAGCCTAGCCTAACCTAGCCTAGCCTAGCCTAGCCTAGCCTAGCCTAACCTAGCCTAGCCTAGCCTAGAGGAGAGCACTCCCGTGTATGGAGTTCTATAGATTGAGCAGTGCGACAAATATAAAAATGGAAGCCACTGACATGCTCATTAAAATGAATCGTCCAAGTAATCCGAGGAACGGTGCAGGTTGTAGCACGGATAGGGAAGGCAATCTCGCGTTCTTGATTATCTTGAGGCGAAAAAGAAATTGACATTAGAGCACCAGAAACTGAAATACTTTTTTATGCCTTCAATAAATGCGTTGAGACAAATTTATAGAAGTGAGAGAGCGGTAGTGTGTTTCTTCCTTTTTCTATTTTTGTTCTTGTTGAAAGTACAATGATTTCGTGATTTGGAAAAAGTACAATGATTTGAAAAATTATCATTACAACTGCACTTTACAGGCTTTGTCGATTGCTCTAGCAATGCCTCAGGCAAAAACGGCCAGGTACGCCTCACGAGGCATCAAACGTACAGGGTGTTTCACCTAAGGTGATAAAATATTCTAAATGGCTACGTACTCGCCGGAGGATTGTCGGACTTCCGGCAATTACCTTCTAGAATCTTTTGCGACGATTGAGGAAGGCTTTGGACAATTTTTAATTGCGGGAAATTTATTTTTCAATTGAACTTTGAAAATTGTCAAGCGAACCTCACTTTTTTTTTCACAGAAATATAAAGTCGTACACTGATAACCACACACCCAACCGAAACTATGCACTCTATCGCAACAAATATAGTCTTAAAAAATCAGTAAAAATTCGGCTTTAGCCCCGCCTGCTTGATTGTCGCAAAGAAGTGCGCACGGTATTTGCGGGGAGAGGTACAAGGTACCTTTCTTTGCGCCGCGTTGGCCTTGATGCTGGTGACAACCAACTTATCACAGGCTCGCAGGTAGTCAAGAATTATACTCGGATATCGTCTAATAATTTGGACATTATCTGAGGACCGTCTGCATGTCAAAGCATTCGATTGCCCTCATGTTATTGTCTTGGGTCTGTTGGTTGTACGTTTTCGTCCCCTCTCCCTTTGGGAATTATTTGCCCTACGCTGAAAAAAGAGTCACAGGGACGCCCATGGTACAGGCGTAGAAATCGTGCTAAAAATGCACATACTTTTACAAAGAATACGAAGGGGAGACAACGATATGAAGCAACACCAGCTGCTCCGTAAGGTGGGCTTCACATGGCATCAAAGCGTTACATTTCGCCATTTCTGGCGGAAACGAACGTAGTCTAGCCATACTGGTAGGTTTGTAAAGTGGGCTTCACCTGATGCATTTGTGCGCTAGGTGAAGTCGACTTGCAGAATGGTGACGCCTACCAAGGCAATGCGTGCGCTTGTTTCTAATGATGTGCGAACAGCACGTCACAGTTTTGGAATGGCACGATAGCGTATGAATGGGTTTCAATTGTTACTTGCTACGCGTCTGGCTGCACGATCGGTGGTTGGCGTCTCGCTCCAGTGTATCTGACCTACAACGTGTGCACCGTGTGTTCGTGCGTTCCTTGTCGCAAGAAGACGGGAAATCCCAAAAGTAATTAGGGGCAAGCGCGGCATTTATACAGCAGCACGCAGCCGCAGCGAGCATGGCTCGTATTTTTTGGGAAGGAAATCGGACGAACTGCAGTTCACACGGCTGTGGGAAGGCAAGACAGTGTTTCAGCTTCTGAAGACGACAACTTCTCTTCGAGCAGTACTCATATTCTTCAGTGCCATCTCCACTCCCGGTGCTGACCGCGAACACCGATCCTATACACTATAAAAACAAAGTTTCACCGCATAGCACGCTGTGAGCCAACCACTGCCACGAATGATACAGTTATCGCTTCTGATTCCTAGGAGAGAGACGGGCGTACGCCTTTTTGTGGCAATTTCGATATATGGTAATTGCCACCAAAAAAGCGTGCGCCTCCCCCTCTCCTCGAATCAAAAGGGACAACCCTATCATTCGCGGCTATGATTGGCGCACAGCGTGCTGTGTGGTGAAGTTCTGTTTTTAGATTACCAAAGTAATTAATTCACGGGGAGGGGAGGGGGATGAGAACGTACAACAGATAAACACGGGACATGTATGCACAGGACAAGCATCAGGACAATCGAATGCTCTCATAATGTTCAAACCATTTCGACGATATCTGAGTATATAGCTCTTGATTTCTTTACACCTGGCCCACTCATTTGGCAGGGCGTCGCACCGGGCACGAAGGTAGCGACAAACGAATGACAGGACTACATGTGCATAAGCTACCTGCGCGAGGTCAACGGGACACACATGAATCTGCAGTACACAACACTTGACCACAACGTGAAGTTTGTGTGTCCCGTGACGGGCACTAACACCCAGCGTATAACTCACGTACCCTATTGTTTAACCTAACCTAACCTAACCTAACCTAACCTAACGTAACCTAACCTAACGTAACCTAACCTAACATAACATAACATAACATAACATAGAGGAGAGCACTACCGTGTATGGAGTTCTATAGATTGAGCAGTGCGACAAATATAAAAATGGAAGCCACTGACATGCTCATTAAAATGAATCGTCCAAGTAATCCGATTAACGGTGTAGGTTGTAGCGCGGATAGGGAAGGCAATCTCGCGTTCTTGATCACCTTGAGGCGAAAAAGAAATTGACATTAGAGCTCCAGAAGCTGAAATACTTTTTTATGCCTTCAATAAATGCGGTGAGACAAATTTATAGAAGTGAGAGAGCGGTAGTGTGTTTCTTCCTTTTTCTATTTTTGTTCTTGTCGAAAGTACAATGATTTCGTGATTTGGAAAAAGTACAATGATTTGAAAAATTATCATTACAACTGCACTTTACAGGCTTTGTCGATTGCTCTAGCAATGCCTCAGGCAAAAACGGCCAGGTATGCCTCACGAGTCATCAAACGTACCATCAAACGTACAGGGTGTTTCACCTAAGGTGATAAAATATTCTAAATGGCTACGTACTCGCCGGAGGATTATCGGACTTTCGGCAGTTACCTTCTAGAAACTTTTGCGACGATTGAGGAAGGCTTTGGACAATTTTTAATTGCGGGAAATTTATTTTTCAATTGAACTTTGAAAATTGTCAAGCGAACTTCACTTTTTTTCACAGAAATATGAAGTCCTCCACTGATAACCACACACCCAACCGAAACTATGCACTGTATCGCAACCGATATAGTCTACAAAAAGCAGTAAAAATTCGGCTTTAGCCCCGCCTGCTTGATTGTCGCAAAGAAAAGTGCACGGTATTTTCGGGGAGAGGAGCAAGTGTTCCCGCCTCTTGTTTTACCTTTCTTTGCGCCGCGTTGACCTTGATTCTGGTGATAACCGACTTATCACAGGCTCGCAGGTAGTCAAGAATTATGCTCGGATATCGTGTAATCATTTGAACATTATCAGAGGACCGTCTGCATGTCAAAGCATTCGATTGTCCTCATGCTATTGTATTGGGTCTATTGGTCGTACGTTTTCGTCCCCTCTCCCTTCGGGAATTCTTTGCCCTACGCTGAAAAAAGAGTCACAGGGACGCCCATGGTACAGGCGGAGAAATCGTGCTAAAAATGCACATACTTTTAGAAAGAATACGAAGGGGAGACAACGATATGAAGCAACACCAGCTGCTCCGTAAGGTGGGCTTCACCTGGCATAAAAGCGTTACATTTCGCCATTTCTGGCGGAAACGAACGCAGTCTAGCCATACTGGTAGGTTTGTAAAGTTTGCTTCATCTAATGCATTTGTGCGCTAGGTGAAGTCCACTTGCAGAATGGTGACGCCTACCAAAACAATAGGTGCGCTTGTTTCTAATGATGTGCGAACAGCACGTCACAGTTTTGGAATGGCACGATAGCGTATGAATAGGTTTCAATTGTTACTTGCTACGCGTCTGGCTGCACGATCGGTAGTTGGCGTCTCGCTCCAGTGTATCTGACCTACAACGTGTGCACCGTGTGTTCGTGCGTTCCTTGTCCCAAGAAGACGGGAAATCCCAAAAGTAATTAGGGGCAAGCGCGGCATTTATACAGCAGCACGCCGCCGCAGCGAGCATGGCTCGTATTTTTTGGGAAGGAAATCGGACGAACTGCAGTTCACACGGCTGTGGGAAGGCAAGACAGTGTTTCACCTTCTGAGGACGACAACTTCTCTTCGAGCAGTACTCATGTTCTTCAGTGCCATCTCCACTCCCGGTGCTGGCCGCGAACACCGATCCTATACACTCTAAAAACAAAGCTTCACCGCATAGCACGCTGTGAGCCAACCACTGCCACGAATGATACAGTTATCGCTTCTGATTCCTAGGAGAGAGACGGGCGTACGCCTTTTTGTGGCAATTTAGATATATGGTAATTGCCACCAAAAAGGCGTGCGCCTCCCCCTCTCCTCGAATCAAAAGGGACAACCCTATCATTCGCGGCTATGATTGGCGCACAGCTGTGTGGTGAAGTTCTGTTTTTAGATTACCCCATGTCACGTCGAGACTGGGAGGGAGGTACCCGGGTTCGAATCTCGGTGCCGGCTGTGCTGTCTGGGGTTTTCCCTGGGTTTTCCTCGGAGGCTTTCAGACATATATGTCGGCACTGTTCCCTTAGAAGTCGGCCCAGGACGCACCTCCCCCAGGGCGTCTGTCGCGGCCGACAACGGCGAGTTCTTCCACCACTACCACTACCACGTACCACCTCTGTTTTTAGAGTGTACGTACAGCGCAATCGTTCTGCAATTGTAACGGGGCCCATTGCTTCATCCCCCGCTTCTCCTCCAGCACTGGGGTAGAGTATCGCCCCTGGCGATGAAACTCCCCGCCCTGATCCTTAAAAAAAGTTGTTGTTCTGCAATAAACATGGTAAGGGATAGGCTTTTTTTTTTCTGTCGAGAATCCACTTTGACTGGTTGGATCTCTTGACTCGCCTGTCACGTGACCGGTTGGATCTCTTGACTCGTTGCATCTCTTGACCGGGTTGGAACTCTTGAAGCTTTGGATCTCTTGACTCGCCTGTCACGTGACCGGTTGGATCTCCTGACTCGATGGATCTCTTGACTCGTTGGATCTCTTGACCGGAAGCGTGATTTGGGGGGGATATAGGTTTATTGCAACAAAAAAAGAGCTAGGGCTGTATGAATTGGTGATTAGGACCCAGAGTGGAAAATACGTTGGAGACCATGGAGACTGCGAAACTGGAACAAGATTGGTCATCACGGAGCTTAAAGGGAGATGGAGATGTGCGAAGTGTGATGCAACCATAGCTGGGCGTCCTCACTCATGATGACCCTCATGAAGACGCCTCACCCTCACCTCATCGTCGTGAGGTGAGGGTGAGTGAGGCCAGACCACGCTGAATGTTCTTCATGAGGACAGTCGTGAGGCATTGTCCCTCATGAGACCCACCGTGAGGGCCCTCATGAGGCCAGTCGTCGTGAGGCCGACAATATACGTGAGGGTACAACGTATTCCGTGAGGAGCCTCACGGATGAGGCCCTTTGTGAGGAACCTCATGTCGTGAGGCCATGAGGGTCCCCATGAGAAGAAGGTACATGAGGCCATGAGGGCCCTCATGAGATGAAGGCATGTGAGGATGAGGACTCGTGAGGCCATGTGGGGCGCCAAGTACGTGAGGCGCCGTGATCACATGAGGGCCCTCATGAGGGTGAGGACACGTGAGGATGAGGACCTCATGAGGTGAAGATACATGAGGCCATAAGGGTTGTGAATAGCCTCATGAGGTGAAGGCATGTGAGGATGTGGATGGTGAGGCCTCCCGGGTTCCCGATGCCCTCAGGTGAGGTTTGTGAGGGCAAAATTTAAAATGGAATGTGAGGGTGAAGGTGACTGAGGTTTAGTTACTGGTGAGAAAAATTTGGTGACGGTGAGTGAGGCCAACAAAGTCTATGCTTCGTGAGGTGAGGATGAGTGAGGCCGCAGGAAAATGCCCACCTATGGATGCAGCTGATCACCTCGCTCGTGAATGTAAGGGAGGGTATATGTAAGTTTAATGAACAGGAGGTGGCGTCCACGCAAGGGAGAGGTCAGCCAGGCCTATGTCGGCTTACTACGCCCTGCTGGAGCAAAAAAAAAGTCGTCGCAGTGGAGGCGAGCGCCCAGGTTCTCAGGTTACAGCGTAACCTTCAGCTGGGAGTCCTGTAGGTACCGTAGGAGAGTCCTTGTAACGGCTCCCTGCTGTTGGCGAGCGACGGGGCCGAGAAGCAGTGAGAGTGAACCGTGACCCAGGCGTTGGAGGCGATCGGCGAGGACAGCGCGGGCTGCAGAGTACTCCGAGCAGGTTAGTAGGAGGTGCTCGACGTCTGCGTCTGCGCCACAGGTAGCGCAGCTAGCTGAGCGACGCTTCCCGACCCTGCATAAGTATTGCGGCGTATATTCGACGTTGAGTCGGAGCCGATGGAGCAGCTCTTCTGCGCGGACGAGCTGCTGGGATGTGGTGAATTGCACTGCCGGGTCAATGGACTGGATATACGCATTGGCGCGTGCAGCGTCTTCGGCAGAGCGGCGCATTTCGAAGGCACACCACTGGCAGATCTTTATAAGGCAGGCGGACGTTGTGAGCGGTATACTAGATGGCGGACCGTCGCCTTGATGGGCACGCCTCGCTGCGGCGTCTGCTCGGGCGTTCCCACTGAGGCCTATGTGGCTGAGAACCCACTGTAGCCGCACACCGTGGCCAGAGGCGCAAACAGAGTCGCATGCGGTGGTGACAGCCGTTTGGAGGTCGCTGATGATTTTGGTGGCGTGAGAATTCAGGATCTCCAGGGCTGCCTTGCTGTCGGCGAGGATCGTCCACTCTGCAGGTGGGGAGGACGAGATGTGCTGAAGGGCCATATTGATGGCGAATAGCTCTGCTTCCGCGGAGGACGTCTCGTTGGGGAACTTGGACGCTTTCTCAAAATCTTCATGGGGCACATAAAAGGCTGCAGTTGCTCCACCAGGTATCACAGACCCATCGGAATAGATGGTCTGCCTTCCATTGTGCAGCGAGGCTAGGTGTTCCAGGGCAAGTTGATGTGCTACAGCCGCTGGCGTGTTGCTTTTTTTCCCCAGGCCATAGATGAATGTGCATATGAGAGGTCGGTCGAAAGCCCACGCTGGGGAGCATGCGATACGGGGGATGTGGGACAACACCCTTCAGACGGCGCACTGCGCTACCAAAGGCAGACGCGGGGCTGTCGTGGTCGATGGTCCTGAGGTAGTGGAAAGAGTGCCGAGTCATTATCTGCGTGTAAATGCGGAGGGCCTCTCTATCTCGCAGGGTGGTAACAACTGGTTCCCTCGCCTCTGCAAGTACCGAATGAGTTTCCGTGGTCTTGGGTAAGCCCAAGCATGCGCGAAGGCTGCGAGACCTGATGCTCAGGAGTTCCCGCTCGTGAGTCGTGCGCAGGCCATGCAGCACTGGGATGCAGTACCGCAGGAAGCCGAGCACGAGGGAGCTGTGAATTTGGCGAAGGTCGCGACAGGTGGGACCCCAAGACGCTCCGGAGATGCGCCGTAGGACGTTGACTGATCTGCTCGTCTTGATGAAGAGGTTCTTTATGTACTTAGACCACGAGAGCTGTCTGTCAATGATCACGCCAAGGTACTTGCAGTGCGTCACAAACTGAAGCGGGGTTCCGGCAACATAGAGAGGGTAGCTGGTGAAGGGCTGCCGAGTAAATGCCATGGTGAAGAAGTAAGAGCGCAGTGCGACAGTGCGAAACAACAGGTTTACTGTGGGAGCGAACAGCAAAGGTAGAATGAGTGTGCGAGAAACAGTGCTCATGCGCCACAAGGCTTGTCGCCCTCTTCTAACACCCCCCTCGACAACTAATGCTCAAAGAGACCCATGTGCTCCCTCAGAAGCAGTAGTCGCTGTACAACTCAGTCGCGGTCGCGGGATGGGTTTGGTTAATGCGTCGGCGACCATCCTGGCTGTTTCGCAGTAATGCGGGTGTATGACTCCGCGTTGGACTAAATCTCTGCGATGATGATGTCGCACGTCAATGTGTTTTGTTCGTGCGCTATGTCCCTCGCCAAGTGCAAGCTTGGTGCAGCCTTGGTTGTCCTCGTAAAGGCAGGTCGGCTGACGTTGGTCATAACCAAAAACTTGTAAGAGCTGTCGCAGCCACAAAACTTCTTGTGACGCGTGTGCCGCTGCGACATATTCGGCCTCTGTAGCTCACAATGCTACAGACATCCGTTTCCTCTTGGACCAGGAGACGGGACTGCCTCCCAGCTGGACAAAGTACCCGCTAGTCGATTTGCGGTCAGACACATCTCCTGCCCAATCTGCATCCACGTAGCACTCCAGCGTCATACCTGGCTGCCCGGAGAGCTTCAACTTTAAAGAAGCATGGAAATGATCAGAATAAAATATGCCGGGAGAAGTAGAAATTATGATTTCATAGCCCTGTGATAAATATCTGCACAAAAAGTTTGAGCGTAGCGCGCAATCCTGGCGCGCGAGAGAGCTTTGAATCTCGCGGCAGAAGTGCCCCCGCTCTCGGCTGCCAGCCGCTGACGTCATGTGGCCGCGCCGTCTTTTTCTGTCGTTTTTGCGATTTGCTCAGCGTCGCGGCGCCGGCAAGCCGACCGAGCACGAAGCGTCGTTGTTCACCGGACGTCGTGGAAAGGACAGGTGATGAACTGAACACTCTACAGGCGATACGTCTGCTCTTCTCGACAAAACGTTTTACGGAGTTGGCTTCGACGTCGCGACACGAATGTCCCGGAGACTGGTAAGTGGTGCTGCTAAGTGTGAACAAACATTCGGATTGAAATATAGTGCTGCTTCTTGGATACAAATGCATAGTCATGAAGACGCGGCGCAGTGACCAGTGTTTCCATCCGAGGAGGTCATCGACCGTCATGACTTCTCTGTGTTGTGGTCAACACTACGGGCTCCGAACCGCATGGGCAGTGGCTTCTCCGAGGCGAAAAAGCGCACCGATGAATGCATAGCTGTGTAGCATTGCACTTACCATATCTTACTGATAGCGCAACATCACCACAGGCACAACAACATGAATACCAAAGTAAAGTCAGTAGAGTTCATCTGCTCGCGATCTGTGGGAAACTCCAAAAGACATAGCCAAATAAGCGTTTTTTTTTTGTTCTTCTTCTAATGATCACATGCAGCATACAACAGTGGCACATGGAATAATTCTCCCACGGACAGGAATGTATTTAGCCGCATCATATATATGCTGCACACACAAGGCACAATACTGTTTACTAAGTAACGACACCTCAGCACAATCGGAACAGAAACCACAACCAGGGTGTCGAACCGGAAACAATACGGGTTCGGTTCAGGTACGGGTTCGCGTTGCTTTGATTTCGTTGCGGTTCAGTTCCGGTTCGGCCATGCCAAAAACCGAACCGGTTCGAAAACCGGTTCTCAACCTCGAACCGGTTCACGAACCGGTTCAACGCTTCTATTTTATATGTTCCATAAACCTGCTTTTATCAGGAAATGCGTGGCTAATAGCGTGCCGCTGGTGTCTGCATTGACGGTTTTGGCGGTCAAGTACTCCCTTTAGCGAGAGAAAGGGGAAATGGATGAAGCGGTCGTAGACCTGCTACTTTCTGTTCCTAAAATCTTTTTTCACACGCACAGTGCCAGCAAGATACACTTAAAGGAAGCCTAATAAGATGGACAGCGTTACATAGACGACGGTACTTGCCGGCAGACTGCATTCGCAGCGTGAATCGATCTGAAACCGTACTGAGCATGTCGAAAATAAGCCTGCCAGCCTTACTCTGTCCGAGCTCACAGCAGTGTACTAGTTAATTCACAACACAAAGGCAAAGGCAACGGCACAACTGCACTACCAATAAGCGTAACTGCATTTACTTTTCAAACCACGACCAATCAAACAGGCACTGTTCTGCGTACGCTCCTTCTCCACTTCTCATGTTTCTAACTTATTTAAATTTTACTGCTCACGTGTAAAGGGAAATGTTGGGAGCTTACTTAATCACATATTCGTCCTATAGAGCTACCTAACTGGCCTACTCCATTCCTGTTTCATTCGTCCGCTTGGCGCCTCGTCTCTGAAGAGTAGACGCCGCAGCGCGTGCGTGGGGCGCTATACACGGCGCTCACAAGGACAACTGCGCTTCAGCGTGTTAAAAAGACGCTAAGAGTATACTCCCTATACGTCCTCGTTTGTCTGCTAGGTGAAAATTTCCGAAATTCATGATGTGGACGCGTGATGCTGATACCAATGTGTCTTCGTTCTGGGATTGAGAGGAACTCTTATGCTGACTTCTTTTATGTCCGAACCGTTTTGTTGCGAACCGGTTAGCGCTATTATTTTTTACCGTTCTGCTCCGGTTCGGGTTCAACAGTGTTACGAAAAGTTCGGTTCGGGTTCGGGTACGGTTCCGGCAAAATTAACGGTTCAGGTACGGTTTTCGGTTCAAGTTCGGGTTCGGTTCGACACCCTGACCACAACCGCGTACGATCCACATCAACCCGTGCCGTCCCGGCAACACAGAGGCCTAGCCACACCTTTTACACTGCCCGCAGTCTTGTTTTATGCAAAACGTACGAGACAAATCACGTAAGAACACAAGTGAATGTCAAACGCAAATAAATAGCAACAGCGCCTCAGTCGGTAAGTCGCAACTATTCCGTAGCTAGCAGACGATTCTGGCGAGGAGCGGACGCTTCCGGCAGCCAATAAAGTGCTCGGGCACCTGACGTCACCACACGCCACACTTGGCTAGGGGGAGACTGTCGCCGCGGAGCGCATTCTTGCAAACTAATTTTCTCGGGAAATTCGCGCTTTTCAAATGAAAGGACAGGTTGAAAGTCCTTACTGCTCTCGGGCAACTCTAGTGCTCTCGTGCAACTGCTCTCGTGGCCTGGAGATTTACACCTGTTTACAAAGGACAGGTTCATCTACAAATGAAATATTTTGTGTGACAGTTTATGAAGGTAGTATGTTCATAGCAAGCGGTGAAAAATATATGTTCCAAATGATTTCCATGCTCCTTTAAGCTTCTGGTGTACTTCAAGTAACGTAATAGCTTCTTCACGGCATTCCAGTCTTGCTGGCGTGGCTTACTTACGCGACGACAAAGAATTCCGATCGCACAAGCGATGTCCGGTCACGTAGTTGTGCTCAGGTGCAACAGCTCCCCGACAGCTTGACGGTACTGATCGTTGGTCGGCAGTAAGCCGTGATCCCCGCTAAACTTCAGGTAGTCGGGGTCCACAGGTGTGTGACTAGGCTTGACGTTTATGAGCTGGTATTTTTCCAGAAGGGTGTCTATCTTTTTAGCTTGGTGAATGTAGAAGCAACCATCTTGTGATCTCTGTATTTCGATTCCTAGGTACCGGCTGACATGCCCAAGGTCCTTGAACTCGAAATGCTTGTTCAAACTTTTCCAGACTCCAGTAATGACTGAATCTTCCTTGTGGCAATTCAGAATATCGTCAACATAGAGAAGGAAATATATGCGACTGCCCTTTTCTGTCTTCAAGTAGAGGCAGGGGTCTGCCTCGCTACGGCTGAAGCCCTCTTCAAGAAAAACTTCGCGTGCCTTGATGTTCCATGCCCGCGCGGCCTGCTTGAGCCCATGAAGGGATCTCTGCAGCTTGCAGACTAGATGTTCTTTACCTACCGCAACGAAACCTTCGGGCTGTCTCATGTGTATGTCTTCTTCAATCACTCCATTGAGGAAAGCAGTCTTCACATCGTAGTGACGAACCTGCAACTTTTGTGATGCTGATACCGTGAGAAGAACCCGCAAGGTCGTAAGCTTTGAAACGGGAGCGAAAGTAGCGTCGTAGTCCTCTCCATATTTTTGAGAGTACCCCTGGGCAACGAGCCTTGCCTTCTTTCTCTCAACATTGCCTTCTTTGTCTCTCTTTGTTTTGAAAGCCCATTTGCAACCGAATGGTCGTTTTCCAGGGGGAAGCTCCACAACAGCCCGCGTAGTATGTTGGTGAAGTGAAGCAATCTCTTCGTTTGCAGCCTCGATCCACTTCACTCTCTCGCAAGGTGGCAATGCTTGAACTTCTTTCCAGCTCCCAGGATTATCAGTTGGCACGGCCTGAGCGATGTAGGAAAACTGGTCTGGCGGGACGCCCTTATTGCTCCTAGCCGAACGCCGAAGCTCAGTTACGGCTGTCCCTCGATCCTCTCCCGATGTACCACTAACCTCCTCTTCTTGGGGTGAAGATATGCTCAGCCACATCTCTACTTCTATCTCGCTGGAACTATCTGCGCCCGCTTCATGACGTAGCCGGTGATCTCGGCGAAAGTAGCGTATCGGTACCTAGGAATCGAAATAGAAAGATCACAAGATTGTTGCTCCTACATCCACCAAGCTAAAAAGCCGATTTGCTTTCCGATCTCCAGCAACCCACGCAGCCGACGGATCCACTGGGGCTTCGTCTGCAACATATGTCCAAGTGTCCTCCCGGATCAGAAGCATACTCATCTTGAATTTCCGAGCCTGGTAGTTGCCGTCTGTCAACTTCGTAACCATGAACTTGCTCGACTCTGCCATAACTCCGACGGCTGACGCAGCGGTAGTTCAATTAGCAAAAACCGAGGAAGATAAGCAGGGAACAGTGCTTCTGAACAGGATGCCCTGGGCCCATAACCTTCAGACTACCTCAGACTACTTCTTAAGAGCACAGTGCGACAGTGCGAAACAACAGGTTTACTGTGGGAGCGAACAGCAAAGGTAGAATAAGCGCGCGAGAAACAGTGCTCATGCGCCACAAGGCTGTTGTCGCCCTCTTCTAACACATGGCGACTGTCTTGCTAGGGGACACACGGAGTCCTCTGTCACCCAGGTAAGAGGCGGTAGTGTTGAGGGCGCCTTGTAAGCGTTGTTGAATGGCATCCCGTTGGACTCCGGATGTCAATATGCAGATGTCGTCGGCATAGATTGTGATGCGGACATGCTCAGAGAGGCACGCCGGGAATGATGCCATAATCAGATTGAACAGCAGCGGGCTCAGTACACTACCTTATGGCACTCCACAGGTGCCGGGAAAAGCTGGCGTATCTCCTGATGCAGTGCACACGAACAGCGTCCGGCCAGACAGAAAGTCACGGACCCAAGAAACCATGCGAGCTCCCACGCCCGACTCTTGCAGGGTAGCAACAACGGCACGGTGCAGAACGCATCATACTCCTTCATGACATCCAACAAGACGGTAACAGTAAGATGTCCTTCTGACTGTGCTTGTTGGACAATGGATACCACGTCGATCGCGTTGTCGATGGACGCCCTCCCTTGTCTGAACCCTGCCATGGCCTCGGGGATGTACCTCACAGTTTCAAAGTACCAGGTTAGCCGCGAGTGTACCATGCGCTCCAATGTCTTCGCCACGCAGCTGTTGAGTGCAACCGGCCGAAAGCAATCGATGTCGTGGGGCGATTTTCCAGGTTTTAAAATGGGGACCACCATTGCCGACTTCTACACCAATTTCTCTGCGCCAATCTACAACGTTGCAAGCTCATTAGCCCAGACTGTGTGCGCGCTCCGATTGGTCGACAACGTTTTAAAATCGCATTTTGTACGCGCGCATGTGTGTGCAGCGTCCCGGCGGCCGTTTCAGCAGTTTCAGCATAGTTTCGAAATAGCTCGCATCTGTCGGCACGGCGTCCGTCCTCTTGTGTTCCGTGTTTCGGTGATGTCAATCGGCAGAACAGTTTGTGATTCTACGCGTGTTGTGCTGTTCCTGGACACGACTATTATCCCACGTACTGTCTATCAACTACGGAACTGGAATGCTTCGTGGGCTGGTGCGGTTGGAGCGTGAAGAACGCGTTCGGGCGCCGTCGGATTTTGAGGCCTGACAACAAAGACAGGATTACGATTACGTGCCACCCCAAGTGTCTTTTCCGCTCTGCAAACAACGAAAGAAGATGCTCATCATAAAATCGGCCTGCAAGGCGTCCTCTTGTGTTCCGTGTTTCGATTATGTCAATCGGGAGAACAGTCTGTAGAAGTGTTCGCTGGTTTATTCATGCGTCGATGTGACTAGATTCTGTAACATACAGTACAGATTCAGACATACTGACTAGATTCGGTAACTTCTATTTTGTCTTTCTTTTCCTCTCTCTCCCTCTTGTGTGCCGTAATAGACCTTATGCGAAACGATTGCCATCTATCGGGAGAAAGGAGCGCAGCCGCCATGTTCAAGGGTAGCGTCCTACAGCTGATCGTAGCTGACTGTCGTGCGTGGACGCTTCTCATCGCTTACATCCACTATAAGAGCTGCCTTTTGCCACTTCAAAATGATAGAGTGGTCTTCGGACCTTTCTGTTCTTTCCGTGTTGCCTGTTGATTTCATAGAGCAGTACAGTGCAAGCAAATCTTCGTCCAACAAGCACAGGAACCGGAGTTATAATTTCGTAACCGAGTCGTACGTTCTTGTGTCAACACTACGGACGAAGAAACTACCAAGGTACGTTCCTTTCACACTTGTCGTTTCCACGCGCTAAAATGTCTTGGTGGTCTCACATTCACATACTGCATGAGATTTCGCTCGAAGTATCCCAGCGCAAGTGATAGTCTTATTAGACGGGGGGGGGGGGGACATCGCACGCGCATTTTATCTTAAAACTTCTTTTCCACTTGTGGTGCGTGCATCACACGCCTACAGAACGTCATATCGTACGCGCATTTTATCTTCAACTTCTTTTGCACTTGTGGTGCGCGCGTCACGCGCCTACAGCACCTCGTGAAATAGTGAGTGGTTGTATGCTTGTTGACCGCCTCACATGTGAAGTCAACCACGCTCATGAATTTTGTGTTCATCTAGCTCACCGTATTTCACAATTGTTCTATGTGCACAGGATTGCTGACGCATATAATCCTTTATTTACAGTCCTGTCCAACCAAGTTACGCCGTGCAATGCAAATGCTATAGGAACAAAAAGAAAACACAGGCGCCATACACAGTAAACATAACTCTATGTGCAGGGCCAGCTGTTCAGCTGTAGCTGTCCAGCAGGAAGCGGAGGGTACTGCCACCACCTTCTGGCAGTACTACGGGTCCTATCGAAGCTGAATAGCCTCGGGTACAATGAACAGCCGCAAGAACTGGCACCAACGGAACTCCCACAACAACGGAGGCGACCACGCACATCAATGGCACCCGAAATTGTTACGAATGTTAACTGGCGTAGAGTTTCAGAAGGTTGCTTAGAAGCCCCTTTGCCATGCAGGCTCTATGACACTCGTAAGCGTGTGCGGTAGGAGGACCAAAAGAGAGGCCTCACAGACACTAGCAGTGAGGTTACAAGAAGCAGGTTGCAGTACCAGCCTTGTGGATGTTCTCGGTTCAGCCTCAAGTTGCTCGTATGTTGACACGAGTTTTGGGCGAGCCCCCAGTGGCTCTACAATGGATGTTCAGTTGTCCCCTCTCCCACCAGATTATACTGCACTGGTTTCCCTTGGGAGACTGCATGCTGTACCATCTGGTCCCATACCAATCTTCACCTTATTTAAAGATGAACCACAGTGGACGCCCCCTCAAGATGTGGCTCATGTCTCGACACTGAAGGTAATGCTACAACTTTTATACAGTTTAGATGCAGTGTAGCTTAAACTTGCATGAAAACATCTCATTTGGACAATTTTCGCAATTATCTGCTATAATGACTTAAGCGGCTCTTGAAAAGGATGCTTTCACGCTGTAATATCTAAAAAAAATTTGAACAGAAAAAAAAGAACATTGGCCAGTATGCCTTGCAGAATGACGTTCGGGTCACCAGTTGTTGTGACTGACACGACAAACAGGTCAGGAGAGGAAGTAGCCTTTTTAATGTATCGGTGGTCCTAAGGCCAGGGCCGAACTAACTGCTCTCGCGCCGGTGGCGCGTAGCTTGAACCGACGGCGCGGGACGAGAGTTGGCAATGGTGCTGCCACATCACTCCCCCTCCCCCATAGAAGAGGAAAAAAAAAAACGTCAGAAGCCTGGGCGATAAGAACGGCGTAGAATGGGGCTCCAGGATACCGTTTTGGGAGGAACGAGAGCAGGGGTAGTAGCCGTTGCGACGCTTTGCGGATGGGTGGGGGTGTCAGGGCCCAGGTCACCTGGCAGGGTGAAAGTGGCCAGTGACGACGCGTCGACGTGGGCCGGTTTGAGACGGTCGAGAGATACTGTGTCCGGGCGGCCCTGGATGGACAGTCGGTACCACTTAGGGTGCCGTTCCAGGACGAGGTAGGGGCCGTCGTAGTGTGGTTGCAATGCGCGTCGGACGGAGTCGCGCCGAACGAAAACGTGCGTTGACGTCGCGAGGTCCGGTGCGACGAACGTATGGCTTCGAAGATGACGGCGGGTCGGGGAGGGCCGGATTCGGGACATGGTCGCACGAAGCTTTGCAAGAAAAGAAGACGCATCCGACAGATCGGGAGAAGCGGCAGGCTCGAAGAATTCGGATGGAAGCCGAAGTGGAGTGCCGTACACAAGCTCCGCGCTGGAGGTACCCAGGTATTGCTTGAAGGCGGTGCGGATTCCGAGAAGGGCAGTTGGCAGGGCATCGAACCAGGATGCGCGGTCTTGAGTACACGAGAGAGCGGCCTTCAAATGACGATGAAAACGTTCGACTAAGCCATTTGCTTGCGGATGGTGAGCGGTAGTCCGTATGCGATGTGTTCCGAGTAGGTGCCTTTTCGTTGTTTTTCCTTTTGTTTGCCTTTATTTTTCCCTTTTTCCTGGGAATAGCAAGCCGCCATACCGGTGGCTAACCTTTCCCTCTTATTTTTTTATATATAATAAACATACCCCCCCCCCCCCCTTGTTTCTGTTTGTAATAAATCTGCATGGTGGCATTCCAGATTCTTCTTTTGCATATGAAGTGTAAAATTTCAGTTGCGCCATTATTGAAGAGGACCATTCAATGTTGTGACAATGATGTGTAGACAATATTTGTGCAGCTGAATATTAACATGTTTTTCAGAACATATGTTTGTCAGAAGAAGAGGCAAGGGCTATGGAAAGGGACACCAGGCAGCAGTTTAACAGCTCTCTATGGCAAAAAGCACGGCTAAATAGGCTGACAGCATCAAAATTCGACATGGTGCTGAGACGGAAGCAACCGTGGACAAATGTTGGACTTCGAAATGTTGTTCGGCCAAAGTCGTTTACGTCATTAGCGGTGAGGTATGGAATTTCAAGCGAGAGGAAAGCAGTTGGCAGGTACACCGAAGTGATGGAACGTCTTGGCCATAATGTTATGGTTCAGAACTGTGGACAATTGGTCAGGCCAGGCAGTCCCTGGCTGGCAGCCACACCTGATCGTGTTATTTATGACCATCATGAACAGCCTTCATATGGACTGTTGGAGGTGAAATGCCCCTGGACGAAGAGATCCACAACTCTGGAGGATGCCCTCGAAGATTCCCAGTTCTGTATAGAAATTATCGATGGTAAACCCAGACTGAAGGAGACCAGTGTGTACTACCCCCAGGTCATGGGGCAAATGTATTGTGCAAACATGAGGTGGAGTCGCTTTGTTGTGTATTCTTCAGTATGGATTATCATTACACGTGTGGATTTTTCAGATTCAGCCTGGTCAGAAATGAAAAAGAAGTTGGATAGCTTTTATTTTAATGACGCTCTGCCATTTATTGTTCAAGTTGAGCAGGCAGACTGCACATGAACTGTGCACGACAATTCTTACATTATTTTTTTCGACTGTACATTGAACATCAGATTCATTTTTGAGCAAATGTCCTTTAAAAAGATTTCAGGTTACATATTCAAGCAGGGTCAGGGTTACATGATGTACTATACATAGGGAGTGACTCCTTAACTATACATGCTTGGCCATGAGATAAACTGATGTTCTGAGGCTGGAACAACACAGAAGGGACAGATAAGGTAGAGCCCTGGACCGGTAATCCAGAAGATGTGGGTTCGATCCCTACAGCTGGCTAACCTTCTCAGTGACTTTCATCTTTCATCTTCACATGCTTGGCATTTCCTAAGCAATCTAGTCAGTGTGCCTTACTTGGAATAAAGTTGGAACAGTTTCATCTGAATAGTCTTCACTTAGAACACTCATGCACGATTTCACCAAACACCGGTTAACCTTGAACCGAGATCAAAGGTTGCTAAAACTTGAAGTTACTGCTCAATTCTTTTTACAAACGTCAGTTGGTGACGCGATGAATGTTTCAGTGACAACAACTCCCCTTAGTGAAGCACAGTTAAGGGATCGCTCATCTCTGTTCAGGTGTTAATCGGCGCTGGTGAACCAGAGTCTTAATTTGCTTGCGTGTCATGATTCCTTTACAACTGTGCAATTCAGGTATATTTTATCAGAGATGATTGAAAGTTAGTCAGTATAACACACAGTTCACAGCTGATTGATCAGGGGAGCCATTGTTATGGGTATGCGACGATCGAATATGTGGAAGTTTTTTATCCTTTGCATTCTGCGCTCAACGTGAATGCGGAGTGAAGCTATTGCCTCAGTTTCCAGCACGTCCTCTTCTGCAAACTGTTGTTGTCTCAGAAATGGTGGTATGTTCAGCTCCACTTTCAGTGGTTCCAGAAGGTCACCGATTGTGAAGCCTTTGTCTGCCATGACGACATCTCCCTCCGTGAACGGGAGTGAAAGAAATCCACTTTTCTTGACAAGTTCTCTATCCGAGATAGATCCTGTAGCCAGAGCGGACACAAATGTGACAAGGCCATCTGGTGATATTCCAACCAGACCTTTGAATGTGTTGCATGATTTATAGTTTGAGTATGTTTCAGACTGTAGAACAAAAGAACTTGGGACTTCACACCTTAGTGGCATCAATGATGACCCGTGTCGTTGGATACTTATCCACAAAGGCTGGTGGCATGTTCTTGTCAACAATTTCCCGGGTGGTCCATAGTGGTAGCTCACACAGACGTAGGTACAAGAAGTTTATCCAGTCAGTGCCGAGTCTACTCACGGTGCTCTGGTGGATGCCAAAACGATGCCCGAGGTCTTTTTGGAACAGTCCAAGCTTTAGTCCTACCATCACTAGGAACAACTGGTCCTCTGTGCTGAGAACAGTTTTTCGACCCCGCTGAGAAAATGCTGGTTGGTCGTCACATGACATACCCTCGTCTTGTGATGCTGGGCCAAGATAGTCAAGAAGGGTTTTGAAGACTCCATAGCTGGGCAGCCCAGTGTAAAATTAAAAGCTGTCATCATCATCCTTAAACCTCTCAACGGAAAATTCTGCGGGCACAGCTTCATACTTTCTACACCTTTCCTGGAGCAGCTCATTTTCCCTTTGCAGTTTTGCTATTGTTGATTTTGCTTCTTTCAATTCTCGTTGCAGCTCTTGTATTTGCCTTTCTTCCTTTGTCAGCACGTTTTCATTTTCATTCTGTTGCTGCATGTTGTAGGTTAGGCCTGGATCGCTTTGCCCCCCCCCCCCCCCCCCTGTGCGTTGTTCATGGTGTCAAACACAGTGTCCGCGGCTAGTGAAGCGTTTTCTATGGGTGACAATGCGTACTCGTTCTGCAGTATCTCTCATAGCGGTTGTGCTCTAGCTTTTTGTGGCCTTGGCGGTATGGTTCTCTGCAGTGGAGCTCTACGCTTCTTTGGCACCTCACGAAATGAAAACACAGAAGGGATGACTCCGTCATGTAGTATCCTTCGCCCACTGGCAACATTCCTTACGAAGTCATCGGCAATGAAGTGGTTCGAACAGATGCGAGCTGTGTCCACGTCGAAGTCTGGAACACGCTTTATGGCAACGAGCCACTTTTTCCTGAGCTCTTTGTCTGCTGGAAAACAGTGAAAAGAGACCTGTAACCAAAAAACCAGAAACATTGCGGTGTGATGATCAATAAACAATGTACTAGCAGGTATGTATTACATACAGGTATACCCATAAATGGGCACCAAAAAAGAAACCGACTGTAATATGCGTATTTACTGTGTCGAGATTCGCGCCTAATGTACCTACCAGATGTGTTTAATGCCATCGTTGTGTATAATCCGAAGCGTAAAGAGCGAATTTATTCGCAACGGTTAGGGAGTCCACGTTTCGGAACAACAAATAAATTAATGATAATGAGTGGGGAAATTCGCGTTGGCTTCGGACAAACCGTCCGCAAAAGGCTGATTAAGTTGCACATGACACCTTGGCTTCCGTTGCAGCTACAAAGGTTGGAGAACTCACAGTGAAAGAGGAGCAGCCTACGCACTGGCGGGAAGGCACTCGAATGGGCAATTTGTCTTGTGCAGTGCTTGTCAGTTTGGGTACTCTTGCTACTTTACTCTCGTGTCGGTGTCCTCACCCTTACTTTCATCACACGGTGAACCCTTCCCAGCCATGTGGAATTGTTGACATTTCTCACGCATGTTAAGTCATTCGAGTACGAAACAGCTTTCGCTCACCTTGCTTCCGTCCTCTCCAATATTTCCACTCTGAGTGCAACGTGGAACGACACAGTATGACGTGAGCTCTGAAATAGCTCTGGACGGCCATTTAGAGCTTCTTGTCTCTCGTCAGTACAGCGTAGGGATGTGACACGCTCTACGGTCGGCACGAACAGTGTGTCTCTGTGAGACATCAATGTTACAATGTGGTAGCAGTACCTCCGCAGAACGCAATGCAAAGCCAGCAAGTACCGATACAAACAGAGAAATGAGCGGATGCTCCATGGCTGCACGTCAGGTATATGTTTACTAGTCAAGGGACATCGCAGGTTGAAGGCGTGGATTATTTTGAGACTTTTTCACCCGTTGTCGAGTTGACAAGTTTGCGAATCCTCCTTGCATTAGGCCTTGAGGAAGAAATGGCGATGCGCCAACTTGATGTGAAGACGGCGTACCTTCACGGAAGACTCGAGGAAATTGTCTACGTGGAGCCACCTTTGGGCTATCCCGGAGCTGCCAATAAAGTATGTCTACTAAAGAAGGCACTTTACGGCCTCAAGCAATCCGGGAGGACATGGTACCTAACGCTTGATGAAATCCTCAGGAACTTGGGTTACAGGAGACTTGAAGCGGATAGATGTGTTTACCTATTGATCCAAGGACATCAGAAGGTTATTCTAAGCGTATATGTGGACGACATGCTTATGATGGCCACTTCATGAGCCCTTCTAAAAACAGCCATCAAGGACCTAGGGCAAAAGGTCGAACTGAAAGACTTGGGAGAGCCAACCTATATTCTCGGTATTGAGGTACAACATGACAGACAGAACAGGACCCTAACAATCAGTCAAAGAAAATACATTGACGAGATCTTAAATCGCTTCAAGATGGAGGATTGCAAACCGATAAAAACACCAATGGAAGTTGGACAGAGGAATGACACGACGACTGCGACTGCTGCAGAGAAGAATCCGAATGTACCATATCAGTCCCTGATAGGAAATTTAATGTATTTGGTGCAAGGGACACACATCTGGACACAGGTCCAGATCTTGCATTTGTCACTCACTACCTGAGCCAGTTCTACTTAAATCACACGCTAAGTCACTGGAGGATGGCGAAAAGAGTGCTCCGCTACCTCAAAGGAACTCGCAACGTTGGAATAACGTACAGCGCATGCAAGGAGCCCATAACAGGTTACACCGATGCAAGCTGGAACGAGTGCGGCACTGGCAGATCGAGGAGTGGTTACGTATTCACAATGTCTCAGGGTGCGATCAGTTGGAGATCGACGAGGCAACAACTAATAGCTTTGTCAACATACGAAGCGGAATACATTGCGCTTACGGAAGGCTTAAAAGAAGGAAAGTGGATTAAAACGTTCATGGCAGAACTTGGATTCAATAACTATGGAACTCAGACCTTAGAAGTCCGTTGTGACAACCAGTCTGCCATCAGAATAACTGAAAACACGATGCATCATCAACGAACAAAGCACATCGATCTCAAATACCTATTCGCCAGAAATGAAGTGGAAAACAAACGGTTCAGGATCACATTCTTACGCACTGAGGACATGATCGCCGACGCCTTGACGAAACCAGTGTCGAGCGCAAAGAACACCGTGTGCGGCAAAGGATTCGGCTTCACAAACTTTCCTTGATGTGTAGCATTTGCTGGACGCAGGGGGGCATTTGTTGGGCTGTATCTTTTGCGTCTAGCGCAAATCCTTTAGTTTCGGATTAGTTATCTTTTAATAATAAAAGGCCCGAGCAGGGCGAGGTGTGTGATGACAAAGTGGTGTACCACATTCTCTCGCTGACTGGACCGAACTGGATGTCTGACTGATGCTCTCTCGGTAGTGTTGAAGCCACACGCACAGATTGTCCACGGCTTGAAACCTCAACACTTGCCTCTCGTCGGTACAGCGTAGGGATGTGACACGCTCTACGGTCGGCACGAACAGTGTGTCTCTGTGAGACATCAATGTTCCAGGGTGTTAGCAACAGCTCTGAAGGCCGCAGTGCAAAGCCAGCAAGTACAGATAGAAATAGAGAAATGCGCGGATGCTCCGTGGCTGCACGTGTGGTATACGTTTACTAGTCAAGCCCGCCACAGCCCAGCTCTGGACGGCCATTTAGAGCTTCTTGCCTCTCGTCAGTACAGCGTAGGGATGTGACACGCTCTACGGTCGGCACGAACAGTGTGTCTCTGTGAGACATAAATGTTCCAGGGTGTTAGCAACAGCTCCGAAGGCCGCAGTGCAAAGCCAGCAAGTACAGATAGAAATAGAGAAATGAGCGGATGCTCCGTGGCTGCACGTGTGGTATACGTTTACTAGTCAAGCCCGCCACAGCCTAGCTCTGGACGGCCATTTAGAGCTTCTTGCCTCTCGTCAGTACAGCGTAGGGATGTGACACGCTCTACGGTCGGCACGAACAGTGTGTCTCTGTGAGACATAAATGTTCCAGGGTGTTAGCAACAGCTCTGAAGGCCGCAGTGCAAAGCCAGCAAGTACAGATAGAAATAGAGAAATGAGCGGATGCTCCGTGGCTGCACGTGTGGTATACGTTTACTAGTCAAGCGCGCCACAGCCCAGCTCTAGACGGCTACTTAGAGCTTCTTGCCTCTCGTCAGTACAGCGTAGGGATGTGACACGCTCTACGGTCGGCACGAACAGTGTGTCTCTGTGAGACATCAATGTTCCAGGATGTTAGCAACGGCTCTGAAGGCCGCAGTGCAAAGCCAGCAAGTACAGATAGAAATAGAGAAATGAGCGGATGCTCCGTGGCTGCACGTGAGGTATATGTTTGCTAGTCAAGCGCGCCGCAGCCCAGCTCTGGACGGCCATTTAGAGCTTCTTGCCTCTCGTCAGCACAGCGCAGAGATGTGACACGCTGTACGGTCGGCACGAACAGTGTGTCTCTGTGAGACATCAATGTTCCAGGATGTTAGCAACGGCTCTGAAGGCCGCAGTGCAAAGCCAGCAAGTACAGATAGAAATAGAGAAATGAGCGGATGCTCCGTGGCTGCACGTGTGGTATACGTTTACTAGTCAAGCGCGCCACAGCCCAGCTCTGGACGGCTACTTAGAGCTTCTTGCCTCTCGTCAGTACAGCGTAGGGATGTGACACGCTCTACGGTCGGCACGAACAGTGTGTCTCTGTGAGACATCAATGTTCCAGGATGTTAGCAACGGCTCTGAGGGCCGCAGTGCAAAGCCAGCAAGTACAGATAGAAATAGAGAAATGAGCGGATGCTCCGTGGCTGCACGTGAGGTATATGTTTGCTAGTCAAGCGCGCCGCAGCCCAGCTCTGGACGGCCATTTAGAGCTTCTTGCCTCTCGTCAGCACAGCGCAGAGATGTGACACGCTGTACGGTCGGCACGAACAGTGTGTCTCTGTGAGACATCAATGTTCCAGGATGTTAGCAACGGCTCTGAAGGCCGCAGTGCAAAGCCAGCAAGTACAGATAGAAATAGAGAAATGAGCGGATGCTCCGTGGCTGCACGTGTGGTATACGTTTACTAGTCAAGCGCGCCACAGCCCAGCTCTGGACGGCTACTTAGAGCTTCTTGCCTCTCGTCAGTACAGCGTAGGGATGTGACACGCTCTACGGTCGGCACGAACAGTGTGTCTCTGTGAGACATCAATGTTCCAGGATGTTAGCAACGGCTCTGAAGGCCGCAGTGCAAAGCCAGCAAGTACAGATAGAAATAGAGAAATGAGCGGATGCTCCGTGGCTGCACGTGAGGTATATGTTTGCTAGTCAAGCGCGCCGCAGCCCAGCTCTGGACGGCCATTTAGAGCTTCTTGCCTCTCGTCAGCACAGCGCAGAGATGTGACACGCTGTACGGTCGGCACGAACAGTGTGTCTCTGTGAGACATCAATGTTCCAGGATGTTAGCAACGGCTCTGAAGGCCGCAGTGTAAAGCCAGCAACTACAGATAGAAATAGAGAAATGAGCGGATGCTCCGTGGCTGCACGTGTGGTATACGTTTACTAGTCAAGCGCGCCACAGCCCAGCTCTGGACGGCTACTTAGAGCTTCTTGCCTCTCGTCAGTACAGCGTAGGGATGTGACACGCTCTACGGTCGGCACGAACAGTGTGTCTCTGTGAGACATAAATGTTCCAGGGTGTTAGCAACAGCTCTGAAGGCCGCAGTGCAAAGCCAGCAAGTACAGATAGAAATAGAGAAATGAGCGGATGCTCCGTGGCTGCACGTGTGGTATACGTTTACTAGTCAAGCGCGCCACAGCCCAGCTCTGGACGGCTACTTAGAGCTTCTTGCCTCTCGTCAGTACAGCGTAGGGATGTGACACGCTCTACGGTCGGCACGAACAGTGTGTCTCTGTGAGACATCAATGTTCCAGGATGTTAGCAACGGCTCTGAAGGCCGCAGTGCAAAGCCAGCAAGTACAGATAGAAATAGAGAAATGAGCGGATGCTCCGTGGCTGCACGTGAGGTATATGTTTGCTAGTCAAGCGCGCCGCCACCCAGCTCTGGACGGCCATTTAGAGCTTCTTGCCTCTCGTCAGCACAGCGCAGAGATGTGACACGCTGTACGGTCGGCACGAACAGTGTGTCTCTGTGAGACATCAATGTTCCAGGATGTTAGCAACGGCTCTGAAGGCCGCAGTGCAAAGCCAGCAAGTACAGATAGAAATAGAGAAATGAGCGGATGCTCCGTGGCTGCACGTGTGGTATACGTTTACTAGTCAAGCGCGCCACAGCCCAGCTCTGGACGGCTACTTAGAGCTTCTTGCCTCTCGTCAGTACAGCGTAGGGATGTGACACGCTCTACGGTCGGCACGAACAGTGTGTCTCTGTGAGACATCAATGTTCCAGGATGTTAGCAACGGCTCTGAAGGCCGCAGTGCAAAGCCAGCAAGTACAGATAGAAATAGAGAAATGAGCGGATGCTCCGTGGCTGCACGTGAGGTATATGTTTGCTAGTCAAGCGCGCCGCAGCCCAGCTCTGGACGGCCATTTAGAGCTTCTTGCCTCTCGTCAGCACAGCGCAGAGATGTGACACGCTGTACGGTCGGCACGAACAGTGTGTCTCTGTGAGACATCAATGTTCCAGGATGTTAGCAACGGCTCTGAAGGCCGCAGTGCAAAGCCAGCAAGTACAGATAGAAATAGAGAAATGAGCGGATGCTCCGTGGCTGCACGTGAGGTATATGTTTGCTAGTCAAGCGCGCCGCAGCCCAGCTCTGGACGGCCATTTAGAGCTTCTTGCCTCTCGTCAGCACAGCGCAGAGATGTGACACGCTGTACGGTCGGCACGAACAGTGTGTCTCTGTGAGACATCAATGTTCCAGGATGTTAGCAACGGCTCTGAAGGCCGCAGTGCAAAGCCAGCAAGTACAGATAGAAATAGAGAAATGAGCGGATGCTCCGTGGCTGCACGTGAGGTATATGTTTGCTAGTCAAGCGCGCCGCAGCCCAGCTCTGGACGGCCATTTAGAGCTTCTTGCCTCTCGTCAGCACAGCGCAGAGATGTGACACGCTGTACGGTCGGCACGAACAGTGTGTCTCTGTGAGACATCAATGTTCCAGGATGTTAGCAACGGCTCTGAAGGCCGCAGTGCAAAGCCAGCAAGTACAGATAGAAATAGAGAAATGAGCGGATGCTCCGTGGCTGCACGTGAGGTATATGTTTGCTAGTCAAGCGCGCCGCAGCCCAGCTCTGGACGGCCATTTAGAGCTTCTTGCCTCTCGTCAGCACAGCGCAGAGATGTGACACGCTGTACGGTCGGCACGTGTGTCTCTGTGAGACATCAATGTTCCAGGATGTTAGCAACGGCTCTGAAGGCCGCAGTGCAAAGCCAGCAAGTACAGATAGAAATAGAGAAATGAGCGGATGCTCCGTGGCTGCACGTGAGGTATATGTTTGCTAGTCAAGCGCGCCGCAGCCCAGCTCTGGACGGCCATTTAGAGCTTCTTGCCTCTCGTCAGCACAGCGCAGAGATGTGACACGCTGTACGGTCGGCACGAACAGTGTGTCTCTGTGAGACATCAATGTTCCAGGATGTTAGCAACGGCTCTGAAGGCCGCAGTGCAAAGCCAGCAAGTACAGACAGAAATAGAGAAATGAGCGGATGCTCCGTGGCTGCACGTGAGGTATATGTTTGCTAGTCAAGCGTGCCGCAGCCCAGCTCTGGACGGCCATTTAGAGCTTCTTGCCTCTCGTCAGCACAGCGCAGAGATCTGACACGCTCTACGGTCGGCACGAACAGTGTGTCTCTGTGAGACATCAATGTTCCAGGATGTTAGCAACGGCTCTGAAGGCCGCAGTGCAAAGCCAGCAAGTACAGATAGAAATAGAGAAATGACCGGATGCTCCGTGGCTGCACGTGAGGTATATGTTTGCTAGTCAAGCGCGCCGCAGCCCAGCTCTGGACGGCCATTTAGAGCTTCTTGCCTCTCGTCAGCACAGCGCAGAGATGTGACACGCTCTACGGTCGGCACGAACAGTGTGTCTCTGTGAGACATCAATGTTCCAGGATGTTAGCAACGGCTCTGAAGGCCGCAGTGCAAAGCCAGCAAGTACAGATAGAAATAGAGAAATGAGCGGATGCTCCGTGGCTGCACGTGAGGTATATGTTTGCTAGTCAAGCGCGCCGCAGCCCAGCTCTGGACGGCCATTTAGAGCTTCTTGCCTCTCGTCAGCACAGCGCAGAGATGTGACACGCTGTACGGTCGGCACGAACAGTGTGTCTCTGTGAGACATCAATGTTCCAGGGTGTTAGCAACAGCTCTGAAGGCCGCAGTGCAAAGCCAGGAAGTACAGATGGAAACAGAGAAATGAGAGGATGCTCCGTGGCTGCACGTGAGGTATATGTTTGCTAGTCAAGCGCGCCGCATCCCAGCTCTCGACGGCCATTTAGAGCTTCTTGCCTCTCGTCAGCATAGCGCAGAGATGTGACACGCTGTACGGTCGGCACGAACAGTGCGTCTCTGTGAGACATCGATGTTCCAGGGTGTTAGCAACAGCTCTGAAGGCCGCAGTGCAAAGCCAGCAAGTACAGATAGAAATAGAGAAATGAGCGGATGCTCCGTGGCTGCACGTGAGGTATATGTTTGCTAGTGAAGCACGCCGCAGCCCAGCTCTGGACGGCCATTTAGAGCTTCTTGCCTCTCGTCAGCACAGCGTAGGGATGTGACACGCTCTACGGTCGGCACGAACAGTGTGTCTCTGTGAGACATCAATGTTCCAATGTGGTAGCAATACCTCCGCAGGACGCAGTGCAAAGCCAGCAAGTACCCATACAAACAGAGAAATGAGCGGATGCTCCGCGACTGCACGTGAGGTATATGTTTACTAGTCAAGCGCGCCGCAGCCCAGCTCTGGAGGGCTACTTAGAGCTTCTTGCCTCTCGTCAGTACAGCGTAGGGATGTGACACGCTCTACGGTCGGCACGAACAGTGTGTCTCTGTGAGACATCAATGTTCCAGGATGTTAGCAACAGCTCTGAAGGCCGCAGTGCAAAGCCAGCAAGTACAAATAGAAATAGAGAAATGAGCGGATGCTCCGTGGCTGCACGTGAGGTATATGTTTGCTAGTCAAGCGCGCCGCAGCCCAGCTCTGGACGGCCATTTAGAGCTTCTTGCCTCTCGTCAGCACAGCGCAGAGATGTGACACGCTGTACGGTCGGCACGAACAGTGTGTCTCTGTGAGACATCAATGTTCCAGGGTGTTAGCAACAGCTCTGAAGGCCGCAGTGCAAAGCCAGGAAGTACAGATGGAAACAGAGAAATGAGAGGATGCTCCGTGGCTGCACGTGAGGTATATGTTTGCTAGTCAAACGCGCCGCAGCCCAGCTCTCGACGGCCATTTAGAGCTTCTTGCCTCTCGTCAGCACAGCGCAGAGATGTGACACGCTGTACGGTCGGCACGAACAGTGCGTCTCTGTGAGACATCGATGTTCCAGGGTGTTAGCAACAGCTCTGAAGGCCGCAGTGCAAAGCCAGCAAGTACCGATACAAACAGAGAAATGAGCGGATGCTCTGTGGCTGCACGTGAGGTATATGTTTACTAGTCAAGCGCGCCGCAGCCCAACTCTGGACGGCCATTTAGAGCTTCTTGCCTCTCGTCAGTACAGCGTAGGGATGTGACACGCTTTACGGTAGGCACGAACAGTGTGTCTCTGTGAGACATCAATGTTCCAATGTGGTAGCAGTACCTCCGCAGAACGCAGTGCAAAGCCAGCAAGTACCGATACAAACAGAGAAATGAGCGGATGCTCCGTGGCTGCACGTGAGGTATATGTTTACTAGTCAAGCGCGCCGCAGCCCAGCTCTGGACGGCCATTTAGAGCTTCTTGCCTCTCGTCAGTACAGCGTAGGGATGTGACACGCTCTACGGTCGGCACGAACAGTGTGTCTCTGTGAGACATCAATGTTCCAGGGTGTTCGCAACAGCTTTGACGGCCGCAGTGCAAAGCCTGCAAGTACTCTTACAAGTAGAGAAATGAGAGGATGCTCCGTGGCTGCACGGCAGGTGTATGTTTACAAGTCAAGCGTGCCACAGCCTACCTCTGGACGCCCATTTAGAGCTTCTTGCCTCTCGTCAGCACAGCGTTGAGATGTGACACGCTCTACGGTCGGCACGAACAGTGTGTCTCTGTGAGACATCAATGTTCCAGGGTGTTAGCAACAGCTCTGAAGGCCGCAGTGCAAAGCCAGCAAGTACAGATAGAAATAGAGAAATGAGCGGATGCTCCGTGGCTGCACGTGTGGTATACGTTTACTAGTCAAGCGCGCCGCAGCCCAGCTCTGGACGGCCATTTAGAGCTTCTTGCCTCTCGTCAGCACAGCGCAGAGATGTGACACGCTGTATGGTCGGCACGAACAGTGTGTCTCTGTGAGACATCAATGTTCCAGGGTGTTAGCGACAGCTCTGACGGCCGCAGTGCAAAGCCAGCAAGTACTCTTACAAGTAGAGAAATCAGAGGATGCTCCGTGGCTGCACGGCAGGTGTATGTTTACAAGTCAAGTGTGCCACATCCTACGACTGGACGACCATTTAGAGCTTCTTGCCTCTCGTCAGCACAGCGTTGAGATGTGACACGTTCTACGGTCGGCACGAACAGTGTCTCTGTGAGACATCAATGTTCCAATGTGGTAGCAATACCTCCGCAGGACGCAGTGCAAAGCCAGCAAGTACCGATACAAACAGAGAAATGAGCGGATGCTCCGAGGCTGCACGTGAGGTATATGTTTACTAGTCAAGCGCGCCGCAGCCCAGCTCTGGACGGCCATTTCGAGCTTCTTGCCTCTCGTCAGTACAGCGTAGGGATGTGACACGCTCTACGGTCGGCACGAACAGTGTGTCTCTGTGAGACATCAATGTTCCAGGGTGTTAGCGACAGTTCTGACGGCCGCAGTGCAAAGCCAGCAAGTACTCTTACAAGTAGAGAAATGAGAGGATGCTCCGTGGCTGCACGGCAGGTGTATGTTTACAAGTCAAGCGTGCCACATCCTACCTCTGGACGCCCATTTAGAGCTTCTTGCCTCTCGTCAGCACAGCGTTGAGATGTGACACGCTCTACGGTCGGCACGAACAGTGTGTCTCTGTGAGACATCAATGTTCCAATGTGGTAGCAATACCTCCGCAGGACGCAGTGCAAAGCCAGCAAGTACCGATACAAACAGAGAAATGAGCGGATGCTCCGTGGCTGCACGTGAGGTATATGTTTACTAGTCAAGCGCGCCGCAGCCCAGCTCTGGACGGTCATTTAGAGCTTCTTGCCTCTCGTCAGTACAGCGTAGGGATGTGACACGCTCTACGGTCGGCACGAACAGTGTGTCTCTGTGAGACATCAGTGTTCCAGGGTGTTAGCAACAGCTCTGAAGGCCGCAGTGCAAAGCCAGCAAGTACAGATAGAAATAGAGAAATGAGCGGATGCTCCGTGGCTGCACGTGTGGTATACGTTTACTAGTCAAGCGCGCCGCAGCCCAGCTCTGGACGGCCATTTAGAGCTTCTTGCCTCTCGTCAGCACAGCGCAGAGATGTGACACGCTGTATGGTCGGCACGAACAGTGTGTCTCTGTGAGACATCAATGTTCCAATGTGGTAGCAATACCTCCGCAGGACGCAGTGCAAAGCCAGCAAGTACCGATACAAACAGAGAAATGAGCGGATGCTCCGTGGCTGCACGTGAGGTATATGTTTACTAGTCAAGCGCGCCGCAGCCCAGTTCTGGACGGTCATTTAGAGCTTCGTGGCTCTCGTCAGCACAATGTAGCCGTGTGACACGCTCTATTGTCGGCACGAACAGTGTGTCACTGCTAGACATCAATGTTCCAATGTGCTAGCAATACCTCCGCAGGCCGCAGTGCAAAGCCAGCAAGTACAATCTAAAAATAAAACTCATTTTTAGGTGCAATTGGGGTTTATTTGGGGTGTATCAATTGCTTTACTGCCTTATAACACCCTCAAGAAAAAGAATACACCCTGTTTTTGGTCCCAAACGGGTGTAATATGTGTATGTCCCGCTCTGCAGGGTGTAATTTCGAGAATTGGTGCGAAAAAGGTGTAGAGGTCATCAAATTTCTAATGCTTCGCTACGACAGGTCTCGTAACAGTGTGCTGTTTACTCTGTGTTCTCCAGCTGTGGCGGTTGGAGTTAGTTGTGGTGGTGTTCGTGTTCTTTGGGGAGGTCGTTTGGTCACTTCATAGAGTACTGCGATCCTAATGAAGGCTTCTGAGTGGTGTTTCGCGTTGGCGTGGGACTGCGTATGTCCTTCGGCAAGACGGGCGTAGCTCCGTTCGTCGTTTTTTGGGCGACGCAGTGTTGTTTTTGTAATTGTATAAAACGTGGATGAATGAGATCTGCAGAAATGGAGAAGCAAAAAGAAGAGAGAAGTAATATCAGTAGTGGATATTAAACCGGATAATGATTTATAAATTCACGGACTCCACGTAGTGAACTACGTTCACATAATCCCCTCCACACTCTAACAAAGCAGCCATTCACTCCGGCCGTAGAAGCCCGTACGGAACCTTTCTTCCCTCCGGGCTGTTGACCCACAATTCGCATGAACCTTTAAACACGTCACACCTAACCCTTTAAATACCATGCCAATGATGAGGACGGTGACCAGAAGAAGAACAGTCTCTGTTCGAAATATCGGCGGCTTCTGTCCTGAGGCAACTCCTTTCCTACATTCTACCAGTTCGCTGGATTTCCACCCATCTACGGTATTACAAAGGGTTGTATGAACCTACGACTGGATGGCTCGCCGGCCACGCCCCGATTCTGAGCCAGTGGGTTTTGCTGCCTGAGATATAGTTTTACCGCTGTCGCATGGCTCTAAGGGAAGCTACAAACTTTGGTAAAGTCCGTGAGAACCATGTTTATATGGCTGCTCAAAATAGCCACGCATGCGTACGTTTGAAAAATATATTCTGTTGAAGTATCGGTATGAAGCGTTGTCACAGTCTCAAAGCTTATAAAAAAAAGCGGGAAACGATCAGGAAGTGGGTCGGTTTGGAAGACAGAAACCGCAATATGACAGGGGACAAAAACAGCGGTGGTAGCGGAAACAAAAAACCGAAACAAATATGAGCCAATAACACAGGTGGCATAACAGAAAACGCAAACGACTCCGTTCATGAAGAGGTACAGTAAGATCCAAAGTTAGCTCCACGACACGCAAGTCGTTCGATTACACATATTCTACCATCCCCATTTTTTCGCTATCAAGCATGGCTCGAAATTTCATTTTATATTTCCGATGCAAAAAAAAACGTGCAATATTAAACAAAAAGGATCAATACAGTGCTTCCTGGATATTTTCTTTTCCGCTAATTTGCAGACCATGATGTAATATTGACAGCATTGTAGTGTATTGTAGTGTACAGTAGTATTGTGCTAATATGTATTCCAGATATTTTATTGCCGTTACTAAACACAACAACAACTCACGGAAGACCGGTTCTGCCGCTACAGATGGGACGGACAGCCCACAACCAACAGCGCCATTCCCATTCTCTCCTACATCTTCCCCTCTCACTCTCTGATTCACACACGAGGCAGGACGATTTGTGCCTCACCAAATGTGTTATCGAATTTTTTTACTTATTCTCCCATGGAGTACATGGGTCAAATTGTCGACATTTGTCGTTGTACAGCTGACATTTGCGTATTATCAGTTCTTGTTCAGCTAAGGTCTTACCTTATGTTTGAGGGTTGCTATATATCAATACAGAAGTGGCTGCACTAATGACGGCTGAAGTTCAAAGTGTACGTCCGCAACGATGCGATATGGATCAGTGATAATATTACGTTGCCAAAGCAAACATAAGCGAGCACGCGGGTTACGCGCGAGCACAACGTCACACCTTGAACCTATCCATTGGTGGTGGTGGTGGTGAAAGGGTGGTCACCGTTGTCGGCCTCACAGAGGTGGGCAACGTCGCGACACACGGCCCACGGGAATGTGCGTCCCCTAAAGGAACTGTACTGACGTATGTCTGAAAGCATCTGAGCAAAACACCAGACAGCACAGCGGGCAGCGGGATTCGAACCCAGGTACCTCCCAGTCTGGATCTGACATGGCCAGCACGCTAAGCACTGAGCCACGGGAGCTATCCATTGTCGAAGTAAACGCCACCCAGCGTTAGGCAAAAATTTATTCCCCAATGAAATTCCCTACTTAGAGGGATCGCATCCCCTGTATCCACACTCCTGCTCATATAACTTATGGAAGTATTATGTTCATATCACGAGGCTAATAATAATTAAAAATACGTCCCGCCTGTATCCAACGGTGCAATTTATTTCGACGAGTAGCGAATTGCGTTATGGTGAATTGCAGAACTAGCGTTTCACCAAAGGGAGATGGAGCAGAAGGTCTTAACTCATTCCATCTGCATTTCCCAGTCTGGACAGGAACCAAACCCAAAGACTACCCTCTAGAGTGGCAAAGGTGGGTCAGCATTGCAAAACAGCGCACAGCCAGTAAACTGTATGGCAGTAAAATGTGTAGCTGTCAGATATTCTAATGCTAACCGCTATTCTAATTTGCCCTAGATTTCCCACTGTTGAGAGAAGCAGGAACCCAGAGATTCCCTCCGCAGTGACAACAGTGGACTAATTTGCCCTAGATTTCCCACTGTTGAGAGGAGCAGGAACCCAGAGATTCCCTCCGCAGTGACAACAGTGGACTAAAATTTGCGCTAGGTTTCCCACTGTTGAGAGGAGCAGGAACCCAGAGATTCCCTCCTCTGTGATAACAGTGAACTAATTCGCCCTAGATTTCCCACTGTTGAGAGGAGCAGGAACCCAGAGATTCCCTCCGCAGTGACAACAGTGGACTAAAATTTGCGCTAGGTTTCCCACTGTTGAGAGGAGCAGGAACCCAGAGATTCCCTCCTCTGTGATAACATTGGACTAATTCGCCCTAGATTCCCCACTGTTGAGAGGAGCAGGAACCCAGAGCTTCCCTCCGCAGTGACAACAATTGACTAAAATTTGCGCTAGGTTTCCCACTGTTGAGAGGAGCAGGAACCCAGAGATTCCCTCCTCAGTGACAACAGTGGACTAATTTGCCCTAGATTTCCCACTGTTGAGAGGAGCAGGAACCCAGAGATTCCTTCCGCAGTGACAACAGTGGACTAATTTGCCCTAGATTTCCCACTGTTGAGAGCAGCAGGAACCCAGAGATTCCCTCCGCAGTGACAACAGTGGACTAATTTGCTCTAGATTTCCCACTGTTGAGAGGAGCAGGATCCCAGAGATTCCCTCCGCAGTGACAACAGTGGACTAATTTGCCCTAGATTTGCCACTGTTGAGAGGAGCAGGAACCCAGAGATTCCCTCCGCAGTGACAACAGTGGACTAATTTGCCCTAGATTTCCCACTGTTGAGAGGAGCAGGAACCCAGAGATTCCCTCCTCAGTGACAACAGTGGACTAATTTGCCCTAGATTTCCCACTGTTGAGAGGAGCAGGAACTCAGAGATTCCCTCCTCAGTGACAACAGTGGACTAATTTGCCCTAGATTTCCCACTGTTGAGAGGAGCAGGATCCCAGAGATTCCCTCCGCAGTGACAACAGTGGACTAATTTGCCCTAGATTTCCCACTGTTGAGAGGAGCAGGAACCCAGAGATTCCCTCCGCAGTGACAACAGTGGACTAATTTGCCCTAGATTTCCCACTGTTGAGAGGAGCAGGAACACCAGAGATTCCGTCCTCAGTGACAACAGTGGACTAATTTATCTTAGATTTCCCATTGTTGAGAGGAGCAGGATCCCAGAGATTCCCTCCTCAGTGACAACAGTGGACTAATTTGCCCTAGATTTCCCACTGTTGAGAGGAGCAGGAACCCAGAGATTCCCTCCTCAGTGACAACAGTGGACTAATTTGCCCTAGATTTCCCACTGTTGAGAGGAGCAGGAACCCAGAGCTTCCCTACGCAGTGACAACAGTGGACTAATTTGCCCTAGATTTCCCACTGCTGAGAGGAGCAGGAACCCAGAGATTCCCTCCTCAGTGACAACATTGGACTAATTTGCCCAGGATTTCCCACTGTTGAGAGGAGCAGGAACCCAGACATTACCTCCTCAGTGACAACAGTTGACTAATTTGCCCTAGATTTCCCACTTTTGGAAGGCAGGAACCCAGAGATTCCCTCCGCAGTGACAACAGTGGACTAATTTGCCCTATATTTCCCACTGTTGAGAGGAGCAGGATCCCAGAGATTCCCTCCGCAGTGACAACAGTGGACTAATTTGCCCTAGATTTCGCACTGTTGAGAGGAGCAGGAACCCTGAGATTCCCTCCGCAGTGACAACAGTGGACTAATTCGCCCTAGGTTTCCCACTGTTGAGAGGAGCAGGAACCCAGAGATTCCCTCCGCAGTGATAACAGTGGACTAAAATTTGCGCTAGATTTCCCACTGTTGAGAGGCGCAGGAACCCAGAGATTCCCTCCGCCGTGACAACAGTGGAGTAATTTGCCCGAGATTTCCCACTGTTGAGAGGAGCAGGAACCCAGAGATTCCCTCCGCAGTGACAACAGCGGACTAAAATTTGCGCTAGATTTCACACTGTTGAGAGGAGCAGGAACCCAGAGATTCCCTCCGCAGTGACAACAGTTGAGTAATTTGCCCTACATTTCCCACTGTTGAGAGGAGCAGAAACCCAGAGATTCCCTCCGCAGTGACAACAGTGGACTAAAATTTGCGCTAGATTTCACACTGTTGAGAGGAGCAGGAACCCAGAGATTCCCTCCGCGGTGACAACAGTTGAGTAATTTGCCCTACATTTGCCACTGTTGAGAGGAGCAGAAACCCAGAGATTCCCTCTGCAGTGACAACAGTGGACTAAAATTTGCGCTAGATTTCACACTGTTGAGAGGAGCAGGAACCCAGAGATTCCCTCCGCGGTGACAACAGTTGAGTAATTTGCCCTACATTTCCCACTGTTGAGAGGAGCAGAAACCCAGAGATTCCCTCCGCAGTGACAACAGTGGACTAAAATTTGCGCTAGATTTCACACTGTTGAGAGGAGCAGGAACCCAGAGATTCCCTCCGCGGTGACAACAGTGGAGTAATTTGCCCGAGATTTCCCACTGTTGAGAGGAGCAGAAACCCAGAGATTCCCTCCGCAGTGACAACAGTGGACTAATTTGCCCTAGATTTCCCACTGTTGAGAGGAGCAGGAACCCAGAGATTCCCTCCTCAGTGACAACATTGGACTAATTTGCCCAAGATTTCCCACTGTTGAGAGGAGCAGGAACCCAGACATTCCCTCCTCAGTGACAACAGTGGACTAATTTGCCCTAGATTTCCCACTTTTGAAGGGCAGGAACCCAGAGATTCCCTCCACAGTGACAACAGTGGACTAATTTGCCCTAGATTTCCCACGGTTGAGAGGAGCAGGAACCCAGAGATTCCCTCCTCAGTGACAACAGTGGACTAATTTGCCCTAATTTCCCACTGTTGAGAGGAGCAGGAACCCTGAGATTCCCTCCGCAGTGGCAACAGTGGACTAATTCGCCCTAGATTTCCTACTGTTGAGAGGAGCAGGAACCCAGAGATTCCCTCCTCTGTGATAACAGTGGACTAATTCGCCCTAGGTTTCCCACTGTTGAGAGGAGCAGGAACCCAGAGATTCTCTCTGCAGTGACAACAGTGGAGTAATTTGCCCAAGATTTCCCACTGTTGAGAGGAGCAGGAACCCAGACATTCCCTCCTCAGTTACAACAGTGGACTAATTTGCCCTAGATTTCCCACTTTTGAAGGGCAGGAACCCAGAGATTCCCTCCGCAGTGACAACAGTGGAGTAATTTGCCCAAGATTTCCCACTGTTGAGAGGAGCAGGAACCCAGACATTCCCTCCTCAGTGACAACAGTGGACTAATTTGCCCTAGATTTCCCACTTTTGAAGGGCAGGAACCCAGAGATTCCCTCCGCAGTGACAACAGTGGACTAATTTGCCCTAGATTTGCCACTGTTGAGAGGAGCAGGAACCCAGAGATTCTCTCTGCAGTGACAACAGTGGAGTAATTTGCCCAAGATTTCCCACTGTTGAGAGGAGCAGGAACCCAGACATTCCCTCCTCAGTGACAACAGTGGACTAATTTGCCCTAGATTTCCCACTTTTGAAGGGCAGGAACCCAGAGATTCCCTCCGCAGTGACAACAGTGGACTAATTTGCCCTAGATTTGCCACTGTTGAGAGGAGCAGGAACACCAGAGATTCCCTCCTCAGTGACAACAGTGGACTAATTTTTCCTAGATTTCCCACTGTTGAGAGGAGCAGGATCCCAGAGATTCCCTCCTCAGTGACAACAGTGGACTAATTTGCCCTAGATTTCCCACTGTTGAAACAAGCAGGAACCCATTGATTCCCTCAGCAGTGACAACAGTGGACTGATTTGCCCTAGATTTCCCACTGTTGAGAGGAGGAGGAACCCAGAGATTCCCTCCGCAGTGACAACAATGAACTAATTTTCCCCAGATTTCCCACTGTTGAGAGGAGCAGGAACCCAGAGATCCCCTCCGCAGTCGCAAACGTAAAAAACTCTGTCAAAGTGTGGTCAAAGGGAGTGACATCAACATGTGCCACTGGACAAAATCCATATACCAATCCATGGGACCGAGCGAGCGTGCGGATGGCCGAACTAGCCGTGAACGTCAACGTGCATCTTCAATCTTATTATGAGTGTCATCTCCTGTGATGCACACTGTAAGCGCCTCCGTCATTGCACAGTAAGAGCAATAACATGCTAGATGGTTGTTGCGAGCCCCGATGGATAAATTGAGGGGCGTTATCCATCTAGCATGTTTATCAACCATGCCGGTATCTCTTCCTGGCGATTTCTCTTCGCAGCGTGTCTGATACCAAGGCATATTTAACAGTACAATAGGACTGATCAAAAAGTGCATTAGTGTCTTGCAGCTGTTGTGTGGATACTATCAAGGCATGGAAATATTGCAATTTGTTGCACTACACTGAACACATTTCACCTGGATTCACATGCAAGCATAGAAGAAACTGAAATGTGTCCTTCACTTACTTCAGCATGCCACAGCAGAACAGACCAATGAAGAACAGTTCTTTAGGTATCGTGTTATCACTGCTACATAAGAAGACAATCAAAGAGCCAGTTGCTTACTTCTGTATTGATTTATCATATGGTAACCGTTAACTTTTGTAGGGCTGCTTCTGCAAAAGACACTACACGGCAATTTGCTAAAGGAGGCTGCAAAGCTTTTGGAACCATCATTACTTTTCGAGGTTAACTATTGGAGGTACATAACCATGACCAATCACCGACAGCTTTTGTGCATTATATAAGCACAGATATTCTGGAGGTCCTTTCTCGAAAATTATGTGTTATGGACTCATTCATCACAACACCTTTGTATTCGTGAGCCTTTTGTTTATATCCAGACAATAAAGGCTATTACGTAGTTCCACAAGGATTACTTTTTTCATAGAAGTGTGCACTCTCAATATCCTGCTCAACTAGTTGCCCAGGTCACATGAGAACATAGGTGAGCACCGCCACACAAGGAAAAACACTCCTTGCTACATTCCACATGCTGACTCCACTAATATATCTCAGGTGTCGTAGTGCAATAGCGTTGAATTGCGCAGGAATAAAGGGCAATGCGCACAGAAACTTTGAAGCTCCCTTGCTCCCATTGCACCGTGCTTAAAGTTGAAAATTAGATCAACTGCAGTTACTGCATATACCACCTTCCAGATTAATGTAACTAAACGCAGGCTAGAGACTGAGAAATAGACGGTATTGACAATTATAATAGGAGTCAGCTGGTACATGCAACATCAAAATGGAAATGCGGTTCTGCCATACTGTAGCATGAACGCATGGACAAATTGTACATGGCCACATGACAGTTGTCAGCTACTTAATAGAAAGATAGGTTGCGTTAACATGTGTACAGATTTGTCCAGTCAGCGCAGCCGTTTATATCCACACTGAGCACACGAGCACGTGGAAGAACATGCATCCATGTTAACAGTAGCTATCATGCTTTTACGTTATTGACAGCTGCCGTATGACCGCATAGCTGTGCTAATGTGTTCAGTGTGAATATAGGGCAAAACAAAATAAGGTGTCCCTTTTGTGTCTCCTGAAGCTCAAGTCTTTTCTTTCAAACAAAAATGTATGCATGTTGTTCTGCATCATTTGTGAGTAGGACTGTTAAAAATTACTCGACAACACTGCAGCTTTACACTGGTGTCATCACCAATATGATGCACCAATATCCTTCCAATATGCAAATGTGTAGTACATCACTGTACCTTCAATTATGTTACAACTTGTTCTCCTTGCACCGGCTCAGGTGTATCTAAGTATGCACGGTTTTTGCTGTACGACATGTCCTGTACATTGGTAGTCTCATTTCACACCATTTCTCCTCTGCCTTGACTTGCATTCCACCCCTAGCTGTGCAGAAGTGACGGGAGGATGAACAGAATATGGGCATACTACGGTCAGGTGCATTGTGGCTAAGGTGCACCTGATTTCAAGTTGCATCCTTTTCTTTGTATGAGCTTATTTGCATTGTGTCCATTTTTCCACTGCAGACTTCCTCTTAAGTTATGATATAGATCAATACAGAAAGCGACCAGACCATGACCAGTGCTGCTGCTTGCTGTGGCACTGAGATTTCATGCTCTAGGTGTGCCTTGCCGTGATATTCCACTGTGTTGTTTCTCAAGAAATTGCACAATCTCTCAGTACAAAGGTGTACAGTCAGACTGCATAACCATACAGTGCAGAAATGCAGCCTGTGCAACAATTTTTCATAGCGTTATCATCTGCGCAAAGAAAATTAGTCAAAGCAGGCCTCAAAGACGGACGATACAAACATGTATGCCTCAAGCGTCCAGTTTAGTTACTTATTATCGTCTGTATCTCAGGTGTCTGCAATCTAGTAAGGCATGGGAAACTGGGAATAGTCTAAGAACTATTGCATGACTGGAAAACTAAAAAATGTCAAAGTGGTGAAGAGCTGCTGAGGTAAAAATTCACTAAATAAGTTTACACAATTGTACAGTATTATCTTTCTCGTGGCATCACACAGGCCTCTTATATCATTTCATAGTCAAAGTTGAGTGATCTGTGTCAGAGTGAAGTGATAACTGTAACGGCATCACTACGGAAATTCTTTCCGAACAAGAAGCCTAAGTATAAAAAAACCTGAATAAGGAGTGATTTCAAAGATCGAAGTGCATGATGCGGTCGTCCGTGTCGTCGTTCTTCTGTCCGCGTCTTTTTGTTGTCTACACGTCATGAATTTGTACCAACTACCCTGCCTTCATATGCTTGTTTAGTGCATGATATGCTGTTTGCAGCCGTATTATAGCATGGCATGAGCTGTGGGAAGTTTTTAGGCATTGGTGGTGGTTTGGCATGTAATGGTGCGAAGATAATGCTAGTGAAATTGCTTACAATGCGAGTATGGAGTCGAGAGAGAACTTTTAGATAGGAAATAGAGAATAGATAGGATAGATAGATAAGAAAAATAGACAAGTCCCCAACCAGGTGTGTAAAAGTGTTTCGGTAAAAATATATGGCTTTGAACAAATAGGCACAATGCAATTATTGATCAAAATACAGCACGCGCTTGTTTATAGGTGATGTTGCAGCCGAGGTAGCACAAAAAGTTGCAGCAACGTTGCCTGAATCTGTCCGACGTGAGAGCAACGTTCCCAACGAAAGAATGACGTTATTGCAACGTTCTGCTGGAAACGTTACATGTTCAACAAAAAAGATACATTGCTGGTACGTTGCTTTAGAAACGTTACGTTGTCAGCATAACGAAACAACACCGCTACCTTGCATCAGAAACGTTGGCTAAATATTCCCTCAGAACATTCCTGTTACGTTTCACAGAGCTCACATTGCAACCTTTTAAAATGGAGGAATTGGCCTATTATGTATTATTGAGAATGGGATTTCGAATTGGGATTTATTGGGATCCAACACGTTGCAGAGCCACCAATACAATAAGTGAGACGCCAACGGGTGTAATGGCGACCAATAGTACATCATATTCTCAAATTAATTTATAATATCATTGAGAAGAACGCCGTATGTCAGTGGAGCAAACTACTTTGAGGAACTCGTTCAATTCTAGTGAAATTCCAGAATACACATGGCATCGCAAAGTATTGCAAGTGAAAACTAAACGTAAATCTGAAATTAAAATTTATTCTGAGTTAAGCAGGCCGTTGGCCGATGTTGTCAACCACTGGCCGATGACGCTCTCCAAGTCTGAACTCCGGACAGCGCGCGTTGTAACACAACACGTTTCTGTGCCACACCACATAGTGGCTCGTCCGCGTTGGAAATAGTTCGTGTTATTTCAAATGTCTGTGAACATATATGCTCAAGGATACGCGTGCCGTGCTAATTTCGTATTACGCCTCTTACTTTAAGCTATTGTTTCTGCATTTCGTACAGCATTCCATGGCACGTAAGTGCAGCGTTCGACAGTCGTCAACGGTCAGTTTGGTGAACTACAGGTCATTTGACCATTCTGGCTTAGGCTGTGATCAACGCTCCCTTCTAGCCGTTCACGCGGCTTTGGTGAGGGCGACTGTGCTTTACAGCCTTCCAGTCTTGCACAGGGCTTCTACAACATCGTTAAATACCCTTCGGACCCTGTTCGCCAGAAGCCTTCGTCGCTGCCTTGGAGTTCCAAGAATGGCTGAAACACGGCAAGCACTAGCTGAAGCTGGTGAACTCCCGGTGGAGGTCTTCCGTGAGCCGGAAATGGCTCGACACTTCCTACGTTTGCGTGCGCACGTTCCCCGTCACCCTCTCAGGAAAATTCGATACCGTCCTGAAAGTGATTTCCATCGCGTAGCGCAGAGGATACGCCAGGCTCTCTCTGGCTTCGCACCTAAGGACGTCACACCGCCGAACGCTCCCTGGTCTCTGCCTGCGCCACCCACCTTCGCACGTCTTCCTGACCTCCAGGGCCGCAGATATCAGGTTCCCCCTCAAGTCCTTTGAGCCCATTTTTATGCTATCGTAGCCACGAAGTTTTCTACCTCTACCGCCGCCTGCGCCCATGGCGCATCTCGAAATGGCAAGTCCGCGTCGGCATTCGTCATCCCATCCGAGGGCGTAGTTGAAGGACGTCGCCTTTGGATCACACCTCATCCACAGCTGCGGAACTCTATGCCATACTTGCAGCACATCGTTCACTTCACCCCACGGAATTGGGTGGTCTTCACTGACTCAACATCTGCGCTGCAAGCAATTGAAAATTATTGCATACGAGGCTCCTCCGCACCGTTGGTTATGGATGTGTTAATGGCTTACAAACTTGTCTACGAAGCAGGGCACAGGCTCGTTCTCAAATGGGTTCCAGCCCATTGCGGTGTCGAAGGCAATGAACAGGCTGACAGCGCCGCCGAAGCAGCTCTCTCGTCTCGGAAAGAGATGCGTATTGTACTGCTGAGAGGAGATCGTCAGTCCGTACTTCGACGCCTCGTGGCTCCTGCTACCCGCCAACGGACCGCTGATATTCTACCCCTCGCCATGCTGGGCAGAGTTGATTCAGCGCTCGCTTTCCGCATGCCTGCACATATCTCTCGTCACGATGCCGCATTAGTTCATCGAATGCGCCTCGACGTGGCTTTCACAGCACTGTGGCGTTACCGCTTGAGACAAGTTGCCTCTCCCCACAGCAGCCACTGCGGTGCTGTTGAAGATCTAGAGCACATTCGTCTCCAATGCCAACACTACCAACCTTCCCGAGCCGTACTCTCCGCATCTCTCACAAAATTGCTTGGTCCCTGGCCGCATCCAGCACACCAACACTCTGCCCTCAAGGCTCTCTTCACCTTTCTGGACACCACAGGACTTCGATCCTTATTGTGAAGGGGCTCATTATTTCATTCCCCGCTTCCACCTCCAGCAATGGGGTAGAGTATCGCCCCCCGCGATGAAACTCCCCAGCCATCATCCCGTAATAAAGTTGTTCTTGTTGTTTTTAAGCGACCCTTGACCTTCGTGAAGGAATACGGCTTTTGTAAATAGCGGTGTTTCTGTTTCGCTGTGTCTACCAACGTCATAGTGATGCGTCTTCCGTAGAGGTCTACGAATAATAATTGGGTGTTTACGTCGCGAGACAACTGAGATCGTAGAGGTCTACTGTCCGGATTGGTGTATGCGTTGCCGAGAAGAATAATCTCTTACTTCTGCTTGGAATGTAAACACGTGCCAAAAAGGCACGATCGAGATTTAACGTCCCTCGCGGGAGACGGTGTGTCTGAGCAGCTTGTACACTTCCACCAAGTTGCCACACACCTCGGCCTTGCCCCGACCCGCCATCCGCTCCTTGCAGTAGAGTCCTTGAAAGATTAAAGTCACTGAAAAGGTTAGCCAGCTTTTGAGGCTTTGTATGTATTTGCCCTTTCTATGTTGTTCCAGCCTCAGAACATCAGTTCTCTCATGTGCGACAGGCTTGTCAGGCATGACTCTATAGCCACGCAAACCTCGCCGGAATAGAGTCGAATAATCCCAATTTCTCCCGTGGGTTTGGCATTTTCACGGTTGCGGGTTTTACGGTTTTTTCTTTTCTTTCTCTCTTTTTCTATATATCTTTTTTTTCTTTTTTGCGGAGGGTTTTATTTTTGCTGGTTTCTGACGGATGGGTTGATGTTCTCTCTTGATGCGTTCTTTGTGGAATTCAAGGGTGAGGTGGAATTGCGGTGCTACACGGCAGGGATTTCCCTACCCTCCCTGTATTTTTGCAACACCCCCCCCCCCCCCTGAAATTTCTCAGGTGACCCCACCCAGCTCGGCTCTGGTAGAGAGTCCGGCGCAGCGAATTACATCCTGTACTGTCAAACTTGGGCTGTAGGACCACAGTCATGCAGATGATCGTACCATGCATATGTCAAAAATCATTTGAAAGTGGCTCCTCAATGCATATATTGCGCGCATATACGAGCAAAAATTCGCACGGGCACGCAAACTCAATGTGGATCTTCAAGAACCATTTGCGATTTGATTATGCATCTTAATGTTGAAATGCCGTTCATAATGAATATGTATTGTACTGTAATGTACTGTGTTCTAACTTACTAACATGTTCAAATAAAATGGGAAAGCTGTGCAGAGATGTCACCGCCATTGTGCCACGATTCTTTCCATTTCTAAGAAAAATTCATTAAGTGGAACCTTCATCAAGCATACCCCCCTTGAAAGCTCGGCACCCCCCCCCCCCCCCAGCAGTGAATTTCTGGGGAAATCACTGCTACATGGTCATCCCTATAGGAAGGGTCCATAGTAAATAGTAGAGAGTTTTAGCCATGACCATCTCTATCATACTACTATTATAGAGATGGTCGTGGTTCTAGCATACCGTACGCTGTTGCCTTTGCGTACGTAAGAGATAGCGTCTTGGTTCTGTGCAATGCGCAAAGCCCTGCTTATGTATTGCGTGTGCGAAAAACCACCAACGCTGTCCCTTACGTGCGCAAAGGCGACAGCGTACGTTATACTAAAGCTCACTATTGGGTGTGCAGCAAAATACGCGGAAGAAATCCACCCCTCTCATTACAGGGCTTTCTAAACGACAATCTAAAAAGATCTTACGTGATATTAAGTTAAAGGGGTCGTTACGTCTACTGTTCAATAAAAGAAGGTCTCAAGATTGCTGTGCAGTTCTGCATTTTCAAAATTTCATTTTCGTGTCGAACGTTTCTGCAGAGTGTACTACGTATTAAAGTTGTGCAAGGAGCTCTCACAGACATGATTTCGTTGATGCGAGACAGCCACCACGCCAACGAAACGCCAGCCCTGTAGCCATGACAATTTTAATCAGAATTTATTACCACCTGTGCGGTTTGTGAATAGTTTATGCAAACCCAACCAAGCTAATGACCAACGTAGCTGTGACCCACCCCCTCTCTGCTTTAACTCTACTTATCCCCTCCTCCCCGTAACCATAATACCATAACCGTTCAACCACAACATGATTCAACAAACCGGCAACTACTGAGATTACATGCCTGCGGAAATAGAATTTCGCGAAAGTCGGCGATTTTGGCATAGTTCCAAGCCAGCACACGTAGCGACAATGCACCGGGACATCTTCAGCACTAGTCCAGTGATGAGGTCCTTGACCCTTTGAGAGCGCTACTTTGTCCAGGAAGTTCATGGGCCAGAAACAGTGTCATACCAACAATCAGCAACTTTAGCTATTTCTAAGGCCACGTAGAACAGGAACAGCCGCAACGCAGTCAGATCGCATAGTCAAGCAAGCGAGGATACGCACCCTTCACTACCCAACATTTTGCACAGCGCCGGTAGGGGACATACGACGCTGGCTCCACCTGCGTGGTGCAAGGAGCGGATCTTGGGATCTGCAGGCGGACATACTACTGAAGAAGACCCCGAGGGCGGCTGAATTATCTCAAAGGCTGGCACATGTTGAAAATGCTCATTTCTACTATATCTTGTATAGACGATGTGCCACCACCAGCATGACCATGTGGACACACCACCCACTTGTTCGTGGAAACCTCAAGGCCCCGCTGAAGACTGGGAAGATATGCACTGGGTTAGAGTACCACCATGGGCTGTGCAGCCTGAGGTAACGTCGAGTAAACAAATGTGCACTTGATCGCAGAGGTATTCTGGAGTACGTTGAAAAGCACTTTCAAAAGCAGTTTTCAAATAAAGACAGAATGCAGGTTCTCTCTTTGAGTTTGATGTGTTAGTTCGCATCCAAACAAAAGCAATTCAGCAAAAATTCACTTTATTATTTTGCAAAACTGAACAAGGTTCATTCCGGACAGAGCATACTGTACACCAATTACTCTATATGCACAACACGGGAAGTAGACATAACAGGGACTGCTAGGTGCTGCTGCTAACTACCAACAAACAACGGGTCCACTCTCTACAAGGAGCTATGTCTTCAATTCAACATCACCGAGTGTATTGTGCAATGTCATTCTACTCAAGTGTGCAGCGAGGGTGGTTTTCTTTTTCCTAATAATGGTGCTAACTGCTTCACTCGTATAAACAACACACATCCTAGCTAAAGTCGACCGCACTTGCACACACTTTAGCAAAAGGGTCTTGAAAACTACTCTCCCAATCTAGACTATACAACTTCGGAGCTCAACTTTGATAACCATGGTATGTGTTGCAACTGCAGCATTTGTAGCCATAATAAATAAATGTTAATTTCTGTACACAACCGATAATCATACCTTAATATAAAGCATCAAAATATAAGTATTGCAAATAAATCGCATATGCAGAAGGGTATCTATAAAAATAAGCGCAGTAAAAATTAGGTACAACGAGTACTGCACCAATAATATGGAGCGGCAGCCTTCTCTTAAAATATTGCAACAATAAAAGTTAAGTAGAAATACAAAATTGTTGAAAACGTCGACTCATTTTTTTCTTCTACAGCCACGCAATATAGTTAATCAAAATATCAGGATAGACGAATACTATAACGTAGTATCACAAGGCAAGACAAAAACCAAGAATATTGCATGTTATGTTCACAGCTATGAAATTTTACAAAAAGAAACACGTTATTAAACTTTGTACAAACAACATATTGAACAAAACACGCAGTGAGTAATATTTGTACATGAACATATCCTCTACTGTAATCCAAGACTTAAAACGGAATGCTCATAAGACGAAAATATTTCTCTGCTCCAAAGTAGAATTAACACTGATTTACTGAATGCCATTTACTAAGTTAAAGGATTCTGCCTTTTTAAAGATACAGAGGAGCAAAAGTTATGTAGAACATGGGAAAAAAGCACAGTTAAGAAAGGCATGATGAGAATAGGCATGCATCAGATCCATCCACAAACTGTAATTAAGCAAATTTGCCCCCAGTGAACACACATGGAACTGTGAACTTTGTTGTGACATATCATATGATGCATTACATGCGTACGAAGGATGGCCTAACGTTTCCCCTCTAGTATATCTCCGTTCCACGCTCCCACTACCATTCTGTTTTTGGACTAGCAGCAAAACGAGATTGCACAAGGGTGATTATACTAACCCTCTATTAGATTACAAAAGATTTTTTTCTGTTCCTTCAATCAGCAGAAAAGTTCTTGCACTACACCGCAAGGACGGCCACAGACAAAACAATGGAATATGACCTCTTCCTTTGACCTCTGTACAGCAGTTCCATGTACTTGCACAGACATTAATGGTGGATATCCTGCTGGTCAATACAAATGTAAGCTCTCAATTCTGAAGCACATCCTTTCCTTGTTCTCCAGTGGTTTTCTGTTTTCCACATTCTCTCACTATGTAACGCACCAACATTCTGGAGTAGATGTGCTTTTGAAATGTTGAAAACTTTGGAACAAAAGCAGCAAAAACAAGGCTAGGAAAGCAAAGATTACAATTTCGCCCTAATTATGTTGAAAATATTGTGCGCACTTGATCGCAATAGGTTTGTCACCTCAACGAAGAGCACCAGGAGGGAAAAAAACAGTAACATGCGCTTCTTTCGACTGTGTATGTCGTGTGCCATGCAAAATGGTTGATCAAATTGGGTGCGGTTGATTGATGGTTTGGTGTACTGGAAGAATTAAGGGCGGTAAGAAACAGCTCTCCATATTCCTAAACCATGGCCTGCTTGTATCAAAATCAGAACAAGAAAGCTGCATGTGACGCATCGAGCAATTGATATTTATGTACGCATTACAGTGTGAGTGCACTCAGTGATGCGCACAATCGCGTTAAATTCCGGCAATTTTTTCAATAAGGTACCAGCCTCAGCAGCTATATAGCGTAAGAACAGCGAATAAAACTGCGCAACATATACAATGCTCAGCACTAAAGGGAGTATTTCCACTCGTTCTTCACAAAACTGTGCCAGTCGCGCGCAAATCAGAGACACCCTCTGAAGAACTGAATCGAGAGTCCACATCACAGACATTTTCCATCTCGCTTTCCGTATCAAGCCTCCCCATTGGAAACCTTGGCCTTGTTCGGAGCAGAGTACTCAAAGCCCAGTTGCAGGATGTGCTCAGAGAGGTTGTCTTCGGGCAGACTTCCGCTGCGGCTCATCATGCCGTGGGTGAACGCCAATGGAGGAGAGTAAGCACTGGGGGAAGTGGGTGACGAAGGGGAGCCATCTTGTTGCAGCTTGGACAGGGCTAAGGCTGAATTGAGGCGCTTGTTTATTATTCGTAGCTGCATGACCTGTTCGTGGCAACGAGAAAAGTGTTTGCATCAGTTACAATGGACCCTGCATGTGCACTGAGCCATGTGGATGACACATTCTCAAGTAACAGAGACCTCACTGAGCGGTGCCGTGTATTTATCTGCCTACGGGTTGCTATCTTCGCATTCTTCTCAAAATCTCCAGACAAGCTCGGAAAATTTCCATACTTTCTGAGTTGCAGAACTGAATAAGCTTATGCGGTACTCAAAATCGAAGCCTTCGAGAGAGCCAAGTATTCTGAAGCATTTGTAATTATTGTTTTTTAATACTCACGGGTATTACCTGCAGCCTCAAAAGCGTTCATGATGGATGAAATATGGGGTACTGTTGGTCATAATTCTTTTTTTTTTAATTGAGATGCCAAACAAGATGCACTGCATTTGGACAAATAAGGGTTTACACATCTAAAGGATGTCTACATTATGAGCAGCATCCTACCTCCAACATTTGGAAAAACTTTCGTTTTCTTATTTCCAAAGAACACTTTCTTGAGGCTAGTTTCATCAAATTTCAAACAAGCAAGTAACCTTAGAGTATCTAATTCAATTGAAAAAAATTTATTCAATAGGCTTTGGTCAATGAGGAAAACAAAAAAAAAAGGAAAAACACCGTTACACCTTTGGGGACAAAGCCGTTCGCGAGAGAGAGACAGAGAAATTATTGTTGAACACCGCGGCAGGCGATTTCGCAGATTTCCCTGTAGCCAACGGCGCATTGCAGGATACCACAAGCTTTACTATGTAACATACACCTGGTGGGTAACCACTTGGCTACTTGGTCTTGCTACAGCACCAGGAGGTATTTTTTTCAACAATTGTAAAACTCACTACACATCGCGAAAGCATCTGTTCTTTTAGTGTTCCTCCTACATCACCGATTCATTGCAGAAATGTGAGACACACTGATGTCTTCGCCATTCAAAGCCCTTTACAGAGCTATCAATTTCCTTCGCCTTGTGCGCACGGAGATGTGATTGTTTTGTCAATTTTCGTATACACGTGCCTCAAAATTAGCGTACTTTGGACGCTCGTAGCGTGAGGGCGCCACTAAAACTATGCCACCTGTTTTTATACTTTTTAGGACAATCTTTGCACAATATCTGGAATAAAAATTGGCATCTGGTCTTGATCACAGCCGACGCAGCAATGTTTCAATCGAATGCCGGTGTGCGCGCTCAATCGTCTGATCTTCTGCCTCCTTCCGGTTCGTCGTAGTAGGTCACCTCTCAAAGGTGCCTAGCATGTTTCAATTGAAACAGAACAAGTGAGAACATTTATGAAGGGGGGGGGGGGGGGGGGGCACATGGCATGCTTATTTACGGATGACGGATACGTATACCGTAAATGGTGCTTCAGAGAAATGAGCCAAAGTTTAAAAATAGAATGGTTCATCGCACACCAAAAAGACTAACTGCATAGTGTTACCAGCGGTGTGAGGATACTCAAACCATTTTTATTTTGTAATTAGTTAATTAGTGACATTCATTAGTCAGTTTTTTTTAATTATAAGGATTAGAGATAAAATGTCAATGATAAAGTTGTAGTGGGCGATACAGTAACACAAAATCCTTTTCTTGCAACTTTGTACAGCTCCCGTCAACCTTAATAACAACTCTTGAAAAAATTCGGTCTCATTTCCGTGCGCGATAACAGCCACCCTTAAGGCACTGGGGGAAAGTTGAGTGAACAAAATACTTGCGTTAAACTAACAGAATAATTTAATTCGATTAAGATTTCCTCGTGGCTCCAAGGGTTGCTGTAATTGCGCTTGGGAACGAGACCATATTTTTTCCAGTGTTATTATTAAGGTTGACGGGAGTTGTACCTCTAATGGATTCCTTTTTTCCCGGCTCCAAAGACTAACTTTCGGGTTTGCAAAAACCCGAAGCGGAACCTGTCGCAGACGCTCGAGGATTCAATGCAAAGCCAAAATGTCAATGAGAGCTGTGGCTATAGTCTTCGTTCAGTAACAGGACGCTCCAGAGCGCTGTGATCCGGCGCTCCCCGCGTGTCCGCGACAGGTTCCACATCGATTTTTCGCAAACCCCAAAGTTAGTCTTTGGAGCCAGGGAAAAAAGGATCCACTAGAGGTAAAAAGTTGCAATCAACAGGTTTCGTGTTGTTGTATCGCCCGGTGCAACTTTCTCATTGACATTCTGGCTCTCATCCTCATAATTAAAGAACCGACTAACTAACTAATGAATTACAAAAGAAATTCTTTGAGTGTCCTCAGGCCACTGGTAACGTATGCAGCCCATCTTTTTGGTGTGCAATGAACCATTCTATTTTTAAACTTTGGCCCAGTTTTCCTGAAACATATTGTATACATCTATGTGCACTCTCTTGAAGGCAACCTCTCCATGTTCTGTCCTCCATCTCACATACATAACAAGTTTCACAGTTTCAGTCCTTTTTCTGCACAGGGTCAGTCAAGGTAGCAGTGATTGCGTCAGTTGTTTTGCTGCGCAGGTTGTATATTGTTGCAGCATGCTTTACGACACCGACTCCATCGAAGGCATTCTTGCCATGACATGAGGACCAAAACAAACCAGGGGACCGAATTAACCAGACGAAATTGCATTGAAAACGTTTGGTCCTCACAAAAATCGTCCATAGTTCGAGATGTCCATATTGTGTTGTCCTACAAAATATCGAAGACTGGTGCCATAATTTTAGCGGCGCTCATGTTACAAGTGTCCAAAGTACGCTAACTGCGCGACAGGTCTTTCCGAAAATTGACAAAAAATCATATTTCTGTGCGCACAAAAGAAAGGAAATTGACGTCACTGAACGTCACTGACGTCACTGATTGGCTTTTAATGATGAGGACACTGCTGGGTCTCTCGCATTCCTGCGATGAACCGGTCATGTAAGAGAAACACTAACAAAAAGGCCACTTTCACAATCTGTCACGAGTTGTACAATTTTTCAAGAAATAACTGCCTCTGCTATAGCAGAACCAAGTGTCCAAGTAGAGTTACCCACCAAACTTGTTCGAAATTCAGTGTAACTAGCCTGAAGAAAGTTTTCCTTGGAAACAAGTAAAAAAAAATCCAAATGCTGGAGCAAGGATGCGACTCATAATGCGCACATTTCCAATGTGTAAGCATGTATCCCTCATTTATTCAAATGCGGTGCATCTTATTTAACAACTCGATAAAAAAAAGTTATGATCAGCACTGGGTGATTTTTTTTTAATCATTGACTAAGGCTATCGAATACATTTATTTTTATCAAATCCTAAGGTTTCTTACTTGTTACAAATTTGGTGGAATTAGCCTTCAGATAAATTTTTTCATAGATGTTAATGGCCCTGTATAAAGACTTTTCTCATTTCGAGCTCAATCTGATGTTGGACGGAACATATACAGGATGTCACAACTGAGATGATTTTCCATTCTGCCCAATTAATTATGCAATAATATAAGAGCCGCTACCAAGAATAATTAGCTAACTTTTAAAATGCTGGTTTTAGGGACAGGGTGTTCAATATTATGCACATACCATATTTTTCGGTTTATAAGTCGCGGCTTTTTTCTGAATATTTTGATGATGCGTCTTATACAAAGGAGTGACTTATATGCGATTTTTTGCTGAGTGTCGCCACTATTGCCAATGTCTTCTCGCACAATCTTCCACCCACGATAGTGGCTTCTGCTTCCGGCATGGTAAGCCAAAACGCCACTTTACTTCTCATCACAGCGCCGGCCGGTACTAGGAGTAAGCCGGGTGTTTGGGGCACTCCGCCGTTACTGAAAAGTCAGTTTGAGACTGGCGGAAGTCCGCGACCATGCTGCTGATGAAGTCACCCATGAAAGGCAACCGCAGAAAAAAGGTGCGTGCCCGTAACCATTCCTAGCGGCACGACAAAAATGCTGCAACCATTGGACATATCTGTCACTCACAGCTTTAAAGCTGTTCTGAGACATTTGTGGGAGTCATGGGTGACTGAAGGTGGACAGTTTCATCGAAACGGGATGCACGAGACACGCATCGTTTGCGAAGTAGCGAAATGAGTGAGTGAAGGGTATAGCTAAGTTTCGGTGAAGGCAGTGTCTAGAGAACCGCTGCGGCGGTATCCTTCTCATTCGTTGTTCAGATTGGCTACGGATGCCAGGCTTGAGCGTATGCGCAATGTTGTGGCTGCCGGACTTGTCTCCGCTAGTCTGTCGCTGTCGCGCAGTACTGGTCCCTTCCTCTATTTTTTTCTTTCTTTTTTTCTTTCTCTTTGTTTTTGCCCCCAGCGGGTGGAGAAGTATGTGACATAACAGAACGCTACTGCCATGCTGTCATGTGCGTTTTCGCACGCACGCGAAAAAGGCACGACATTGCAATTTTTTAGGCTGCGTGGTTGGGGGTGAACCGGGGAGTTTTGTGAGATTTGTGTGCAGAGTGTTTGGGTGAGGGAGAGGGCCGGGAAAATTCCTGGGTGTTTGCTCAAACAAAACACTTGCCACAGGTCTGCACAATATAATGGGAGTGCTGAACAAAGATAGTCTGACTAAAGATTACAATAGGCTAGTCACACATGGACATACTATTAGCTGTGCAGCTTGTCAAAAAAAAAAAAAGAAAAGGAAAGAAAGAAGAGGATGGGTGCTTTACTGGTAGAATGCCTATAATGAGGAAGTTGCTAAAGTTGCTTCTAATAAGTATCTGAGTTACAGCTACAGTATCCCCAGCGGAAAAAATACACTTCCAAAAATGGCTCAGTACTTTTACAATTACTTTTTTCTTGTCCACGAGGACACTTGGGGTACTGAGGAATAAATAAATAAACGAATCCAGAATTTTCTAAATCCGAATCCAAGGAAGGTTCTGCAAATCCACGAATCTTACGAATTTAGAATCTTTCAAATCCTTTATTTAAAAATTAAAAAATGGTTTAAAGCCAGGGGAATAACACTTCCTGAATAATGTTTTGAAGCAGAATTTCGCGTCTTTGTTTAATGAGAAACAAATTAAATAGTAGTTCACTTTCAGGAGCAAACGTACCCATATACTTCTTCCTAAATGTAATTTATTTAACATGTTCATCGACTACAGGAAATACACAAACACTCAAGTCCGAATTCTTTCCAAGAGACTAAGAAACAATCAAACGCATAACCATGTTACTTTAGACTTCTAATGAGAGTTTGTGCATGAACTCTTTCAGTCCAGAGCAATGTAAACAAACAAACAAGAAAACACCCACTGGCCAATGAGGCTTTCGACGGACACTGGAGGCACCTATTTTAAAAAGAAACAAACAAATGTGGTTGGTGGATTCGAAGTATTCTATTCGCCGTTTTGGGCACTGGGATTTGGATTCCAGAATTTTGAATCCCTGCCTAGGATTTGAAAATTCGCGGATTCGGTTGGCCCACCCCTAAAATAAATTTATTCGGTTGATTTAGTGAGTTTAGTTGCTGTACGACTGATAAACCAGACTATACCTTGGGTTACGTAATGTGATGATCAGCAATCAAGTCAGGCTGGCAAGCCAAATTATGTCACCTGTTGATGACTGTTGTCACTCATAATTTTGAATCAGAAAATATAGTTTGAAAACGAGCAAAAGTTATTGAGAAAAGTAACTTGACTTGTGGCAAGTGTTGTGCATGTGTGCAACCACCCAGGAATTTCTCAGGGAATTTCTCAGGGAATTTCTCCCCTCACTCTGCACACAAATCTCGCAAAAACCCCAAACCATCACGCCACCCAAAAATTTTGCAACATGCCTGTTTAGCGTGAAGGTGAAAACGCATGACAACACAGCAGTTCTGTTGTTGTCACCTTCCCTCCCACCTAGGGCGGGATTTATGGGGGGTGAAGGGGTCCAAATGTCCTGACCCCCTCAATTTTAGTCATTTCATAAAGTTTCAATTGACCTCGGTAGCGTAACAGCATGCTGTCCAAGACAAGACCCCTCCCCTCCACTCGGAGAAATCCTGGATCAGTCTCCGTGCCCACCCAACAGGGGCAGCAGAGGTTCTCAAGTTCACAAGCTAGGGGCAAAAACGAAGAAAAGGAAGCAAACAAACGAAAGAAGCAAAAAAAAAAACAGAGGAAGAGACCAGTACTGCTCGACGACGGCAGCGGACTGGCGATGGGTGAATGGAGGACAAGTCCGGCAGCCGCGTCATTCCACATGCGCACAACCCCGGTGGTTCCGTAGCCCCTCCAAGCCACGAATGAGAGGGAGGCAACCGCGGCAGTTCCCTAGGCACTGCCTTCCGGGCATACAATTCCAGCAGGATTTACAAGGGCAGGGTTGATCACTTGTGATGACAATTTGGACATAGTATAATACTGTATTATGTATAACAATTACGGTAATAAACAAACACATTCATAACTTTTTGAAAAGCCTAGGATGTACACAACATTTATTTCACAATTAACAGCGCTGTTGTATGAAACTATAGATGTGTTACTGACCATTTGGCTTGAATAACATTTTCTCAAAAATTCAATTTTGGAGACAGTGGTGGATCCGGGGCAGGGGGGGGATTTGGACATTAGATTTCCTCTCTCCCCTCCCCACACTATGTGCTCTGACAAAGAAACTGCCCCCCCCCTCCTCCTCCAAACCGAGGGTCTGGATCCGCCCCTAGTCCGTGCGCTGAAGCAAAAAACGTCTTGTGGCATTCCCTTTTAAGACTAGCCAGGGTTGAGGGCAACTGTCCCTCCTGAGCAGACTCCTGGGAGGGGGGGCAAAAACTTCCCGCGTACCAGACGTAGAAGCCGGCCTCGGTGCGTACATTACCCTTGGACGTAAAGCTAGAAGCACTTCCGATTGTTTATTGTGTTTCCCGGGAATTTTATGACCGAAGAGGGTACACTGACTAATCCCCAGAGGAGTAGGTGTTCAAAGAACGGATGACCTAAAACGTGTGGTGTGCTGACCCGCCTGACCGGATTATCACCGTGCTTATAGGGCATACAAGGTGAACCCACATGTCAACACCCCAGAAGTATTACTGGAGCATTATCATACTTGTAATACGAGTTTTTGCATATTATAATACATAATACAGATACTGTTCTGAAACCTATATTAGGTATAATACATCATACAAATCCCAAATGTATTAAGAGTAATATGTACATGCCTAGCCCTCATTAGTATTAATGTACTCATACCCAATGCGACCATATTCCTCCGACTCCAAGGCAGGATGTGGGGGCCTCAGCAAAGCAAATACCGTACATTTCACTTTGCCAATTCCCACTGCTCTTATATTTCCCCGTATTTTAAGTGGTGTTCTTTTTTGGTTTATTTATTGTTTGTGCAGTAACCTTTGAAGTGTGTCTAGCTGAACATTAACGAGGCAGATGTAACAGGTGTGCGCAAATCTTGGGCACGAGTCTGTATTCTTGAGCCAGATTGTATTTTGTCTTTTGCATTTCGTTTGCAGCTTGGAGGTTAACAGCCATACAGTTTGCAATTTTCGTACTGCTGAGCGCGCATATTAAACACATTGACCAGAATGCATTCTGTTTACTGTGTCCTCACACTTGTACGGATAAGAGCTAAAAATCGTGCCCGAACTTGTTGAATCGCTGAACTTCCTATTCATCGTTATCGTCAACATCGCAATGGTTGATCACTGTATCAAGATAATTCGCCTCCCACTGAGGCAGCTTGATAAGCAATATCCACAAAGTACCGTCATAGGGATGGCTTATTAGCGAATGCATCATAATGTTCCATTGGCTTAATAGTGGAAAGATGGGAGCCAGGAGAGGGCAATGTGAGAGTAGAAAACTCTTTTTCTGCCACATCTTTTTTCCCATTAGGGGATCGTTCCAACCACAAATGGGACAAAACACCATCCCCAAATAGGCTGGTGGGACCACGACCACAAAAGCGGGATTGTCCCACCTAAAATAGGGACATCTGGTCCCATTACTCACACACTATTACAGAACTGAGGGCAACAAGAGAATGCTCCTCGCATCCCAGCATACACAAAGTCTTACACAACATTTACGCAAGACCAATGCCATGTGTGTGTCTCGCTTAAAAATACTGCGACTGTGCAGGCTGGGTCATAAAGACATCATTATGCCAAATAACTAAACCTCTCAGTGCATTAGCAAAGTGCAATAGGGGCAGGTAACAACAACCACAGCAAGTTTAGCATGCTTAGAGCGAAAGCAAAAATTACCCCTAATGCAATGCTTCCGCAAATACTTGGGCAGGTTGCAAATACGAATACAGCATATAATGGCATATACAGAGGACTAAAGAGCAGTGGCATAGCCAGAAAAAGTATTTCAGGAGAGGTCCTATGGGGACTTTACATGGGGGTGGAAGATTCCCCATCCCCTCTCCCAAATGCACTATAAAGGTGAAATTTTGGAAGTTTGAACCCCCAAAATCCCCCTCTGGCTACGCCACTGCTAAAAAGCGTTAATAACTGGGCTAGTTTGTCAAACGCTTCCATAAATGCGCTAGAAACCTGGACTGCGATATCGTTGACTGCCATGCTTTGATTGCGAATTAAATGTGCGGTTTGTCAGTCAGCGCTTTGCCGTCTGTCCGTTCGCGTTTAATTTTAGCGCTTTTATCGAAAAGTGTACAGAGGGTCTGACTTTTTCGAGGGAAGTCATTCACTTCATAAACACTATAATCAGTTTGGCCCAATTTCATTTACTATACAAAATTTTTTCCTGGCTCACCCATTCACTTTCAACTGTTGCGCACCAGAAAGGCAGAAAGCCACCGTAGCCTGGACGCTGTAGGTATATGTGCAACATACCGTATTTACTTGCACGATTAATGCGCTCGTTATAGCCAGAGAGGCAGCATCATAGAGGGACGAAGTCAGTTAAGCGCGGAAAGTATGTTCAGGCTGTAAGACACTGGCCTCTGCCGTACAGTACATGCCAGCCGTGCCTCAGGTATCGGGGCGTACGAAATGCGTGCGAAGAAAATGACAAACAAACACAGATACACGGACGGCATCTACTGGCTTACTGATGAGATAACGACAAACCTGGCATGCCAATATCGCCCAATTCAACCCCGTTTTACTGTTCTTGAAACAAAAGCCCATTTTGGAGAACATAAAATCCGAGAACATGAGGTGTAACCTTGTTCCGAGTAAACCTGCATGCCCCGCATCTTGTCACGCGCAGGACAGTTCCAAGATTTCAAAGGTCACGTTGGGAGCGTGGTAACCATGCTAGCAAATATGGTATCACAACAAATCCTATTACTGCTGTTCAGCACTACAACTTGCAGAACTGAACTTGTGCATGACTCTTGGAGATATGCGTATGTCTGGCACAATCTAGTGCCACACTGACCGAAGGCTTCATTTTATTTGAGCTTTATAGCACTCAGATACATAAGCAGTGGTAAACTTGACCCTAGTCATGTTCAACCTGAGAACGGCAGTTCTTTCGTGATGTAAAGCTACAAATTTCTGACATTTTTATGTAACATCGTTCCTCAGCAGACTACCGTATTTTCTGGTGTATAGCACCCACATTATAAATAGGGAGTGACTTTTTTGCGTTATATGCCTTTCTCAGATTCGGGGGGGTAAAAATCGGGCACTATTTTTAAATCTGTAATTCGGGAAGAAATCGGGTTATAATTGTGCCTTCGGGTGTTATCGGGTGTTTTTTGTTTCTCCTCTTGTCTGCTAAGTCATTTCCTTTTATTTTCTTTTTTTTGGGTGACCTACCAGCGCTAATACCCGAAGGCATAGACAGTGCTGACACACATGGGTACATTTCTGGGAACGTAAGTGACCCATTCTTTCATGTGCTACACGTGGCGACCTTTGTCTGTCTCCAGTGGAAGCGTCACTTGAGGATTTCATAGTGACTGGAATTCGGGGAGAAATCGGGTTTAACCCGAATTGGTCGGAGGTCAGTTCGGGGGAGAATAACCGGCCGGAATCAGGTTTATCCCGAAAAAGTCACTGCCTAATTATAAAGAGTGTTCCCAAGGGGCAGTGCACATTATACACTGATGCATAGAATACGTTACAGTTTCTCCTGAAAGAGATGTCGCATGACCTCTAGCCTCAAGCCTTGGTCCACCCGCTGAACATTGGCATATATCATTTAAGTGTCATGTTAGGTGAAAAAAGGGGGAATGAATGATAAGACGTCAAGCACGAGTACACGTAGAGTGCACAGAGGCGACAGGCTCGCTAAAATTCTCATTTCAGGACACTAGCACTGTTGAGAAGATATCTGACAGCGGCAAGGAAACCAGTACGACACCGACTTTGTCGGATCCGAGTTCAACGGCTTCAACTAAACACTGCGTCCATGGTAGATGTAAACTGTAATAAGAAACACTCAAACACCGCACACAAGCTTTGATTGCCGTGGACGCCAACAATGATGTGAAATTTAAAGTTTCCTGTCGCTCTGCCAGCGTTTTTTCACGTCCCGCTTATTTCCACGGGTGCGTGTGATACACCACAAAATACGGTATATGTATGTGTCCATATCTCCTTGCACGTCAGAAAATGCCACTTAAAAGGCAGTTATGGTACCACGTGACACAGCTGCTTGTGGGAAGGCCTTCACACCGCTGCATCCTTCTTCACAGTCGTTTTCTTTTTTAAGGCATTAACTATGACAATCTGACGTGAGCGTTTGACCCTCTGTATATGCCATTACAATATATTCCATCAGCAAGAACAGCCTGAATCAGGAGGAAATAAGGCCAGAGCCATGCAAATGTAAAGCCGACAGGTACCGCACGCAAACGGATCAGCACAAGACAGCAACATGCAAAAAAAAAAAGAAGAGCAGCAAAAGAGAAAGAGACACGTGAAAAAAAAAAAAAAAAGCAAGGTACTACAAAACACAGAACAGAAGGCAGCGTGCCACCAGAGCAAAGTGTGTTGTTCACCTTAGCCCAAGAAGCTAGAGTCGTTCAAATCCCAAGCCAGAGTCCCATCCCATTGGAGTGAGAGGCGACGGGTGCAACAAACTTGGCAAGATCGGGGAAGGCAGTTCTAACCGAAACTTCTGCAAAAGGGCGGGTTAGCAGGAAGGTTATCAAACGTTTGCAAGATGCTCCACCACAGTGGTACGTTAAACGGGCTGCATCCTGCTTGTTGGGTAGCAACAGAACCGAGGGTAACACATGAAAGCCGCCACAGTAGACGAGAGAGGCTGGCACGAGAGGCCGACGCACGTGCCGAGCGGGCTGACACGAGTCGCCCGTTGGCCTCCGTGCCACGTGCGGAGCCAATCGAGTACGTAGCTCACCTTGGTACTGTCATTCAAGCGACTACAGAATTTGGTCGTACTGTTTCTTTTTCAGCTCCTCAACTCTGATGGGGAACAAGAAGCATCACGTCACGTGATAGCCCACAGCCTGGGCCTCCATGTATTACACCAGGCTTTGAGGTTCTTAGGAAAAAGCTGTGCCACACTTTGTTCACTTACCTGCCACACTGGCACTTTCTACATGGCCCAAAATGCTGTCACGAAGACCACAAACTGCTACGAGAAACAGTTGTAGTGTACCTCCTTTCACACTAGTAACTCAGTGTTGCAGCTTCTCCCCAACGCAGTTTGAAGTGTCATGCGCACCGTTCTTGTGCAACCTGTTCACTGCACCCTCGAGTAAACTTTAAACCTGCCCTTATATCAAATGTCCCGTAGAGCCACTAGATACGATGTCACTTTGCGGAAGCCTCTGCAGTGTTGAGATGGCTCTAGGCAAAGATGAAGATCACCCGTACTACACGGACGATGCAGGGTGGACTTTGGTCGAGAGATACACCCTTCCTTGTCGCGGGAGCAATCTCAACGCAAAGGAAACGAACCCCATAACCGTGTCATCGGGGCACAGGACCCTCCAGAGCGGAGCTTTTCAGATAATTCCAAATTCCTCGAACCAATGTATGTTTAGAATATTTTTGGTTAAATCCTAAAAAACCCGCTACCATGTGACCCGCTACCTCTGACGTGTGATCAGGACAAGATATCTGTCGCAAGATATCTGTCGCAAGATATTCTGACGTTTGTCCCGTTGTATGTCTCGGCGTCGGAACAATTACTTTCCAGGACCTCGATTTTGTCGCAGGCGAATGCCCGAAGGAACAGCGGGTGTAGGAGGTGCCTGTGTTGCAAATCTAAAAGTTGAGAGAAGCTAAACTAAAAGTTGACTAAAGTTGAAGAGACTAAAAGTTGAGAGAAACTAAACTAAAAGTTGACTAGAGTCGAAGAGACTAAAAGTTGACTAAAGTTGGAGACTAAAAGGTTGAGAGAACAGCAGCAGCGGCACCTTTGATTAAACAAAGCCTGCAACATGCCCGAAGACGTTGAAGACATCACCCAGGCACAGGTTGGCGCAAGAAATACGGTGGAGTGTAGGATGACGCAGTTGGTGCGGCGCTTCCACTCCCGATGTTTTCTATCCTACGCGCACATGATCGTTCACATGTTCCAGTTATAGCTTTGAACCGAATTTTTCAAAATGCCCACAATAATGCGCTATTTCATTATACTTAAACGTATCATATTTCAAACTTATTGCCACCATTGTGGGTCATGTAGCAAGTGCCACTGCAGTAAGCAAACTAAATTCAGCACAAGCTTACTACGGGAGTACTGTGACGCTTTTAGGCCTGTTGTAATACATGAAGGCAGCAGACTACTGTGTGTGGTTAGCACGTCAGAGGGAGAGCTGCAGTCTTGTGATGCGGCATCACATATGCCTTGCCTGTGATTCTGTTTTTTTTTGTTTTTTTTTAACAGGAGCTTCACGAAAGATATGCCCAACAAAGAGAATGCCAGCCCAGACAAAAACAGTTGGTCAATTAGCATTTTCAATCGTGAGAATTATCACAACTAAATGACACACCATAAAGAGCATAGCTCCAGTATATGATTCTCAATCCATCGTACTGCTGGTTACCTTAAGTATACAAAGCATACTGCTCGAATAATCCTGCAGTGTGCACTCTCTACAGTTACAGTGCTTGATTTGATTAGAACACTACAAAATGGAGGCTATAATTTCAACCCGAGCCTTTTCAGATGCGAGGCATTGTAATAAATTTTCATGCAGCCTGTCCCCAGTTGTTTGCAAAGATAACTTTGAATCAACTTCAACAATAAGAATACACATTGCTACTATATATTTTTCGCGTCCACACAGCTCACAGATTGCACTGTAATTTCAAATGGACATTGGTCAGGAATGTCATCAACAAAAATTGCAGAGCATCTTGCCATATCTGCATAAGGTGGAACTCTGTTCCCAATTCCAGTATTGCCCCGTACGTGTTTGCAAAATTGCAGCTGCCGCGCAGCTTGTGCTCACAATGTCATGTAAGCTCAACTGCGAAACATAAAATTATTGTGCAGAACAGGGAATAAAACTGACACTCAACACAGAACATGACCCCATGTGATGCTATCACATGCGCGATGACTACCCAATTTTTGACATCAGAAGAATAGAGCACACCCTTTTCTTGAGGGTTGCACAAAAACAGCGCATTTTAAGGCTTTCCATACCAAACAATTGCAGTGTGAAACACAACAAACCACCTGAGTGACAGCAGAGTTCCACTTTAAGCGAGCGCTCATGAGCTCTTACAGCAGGGAGATGATAAATGTTTCCCAAACATGTTCGAGATAAATGTGCACTGTTTCATAAGCACCTTAAAAGGAACACACAAATATATTTTGGGGTGCTGCAACATGAGAAGTATTTGCAAAAAACAGGGCAAGATGTGCAGCCAACTGCAGAGATCAGGTGATGACGGGATGATAATGACGATGTGTGTGATCATGTGACATGCTGCGTGATATGCGTGGAATATCAGCAAGGGATGACACAGTACTGAGAAGCACACGCAGGCACTGCACTGGGCAATACTAATTAGCGCAGCACCTTTCATAAGCCAAAGGCTTCACCCACAGCTGATCAATGGCATGTAACACGTGCAAAAATGGACACCACGGATGTCCTCATGCCTGAGCTTTTGTTGCATTTGTTGTTGCATCTGCTTTAGTACTTGTATTTCCGAAACACCTTCACATACTAAGAACAATTTTTAGGTCAGTTGATGAAGTTTTTTTTTCTCTTTTTTTGGTTACTTGCATCTGACCATTGCTAAAATTAATTTTCTTGACACTCGAGCGTGTGGCAACAATATTATACCAGCTGTTTCACAAAGCGTCCCGGCTGAATAATTCGTAAACAGGTGGTGCTGCCGAAACGCTTTCTTTTTAGTAACCACCCTTAAGACATCGGCCAAGAACTGAGCAGTGAGCGGCTCATTTGTGTATGCTCAGTTGTTAAATAAAATTCCAAATTTTTAGTTTTACAGTGATGGAAGTGCCTCGAAGCATTCTGGCACAGGAAGAAAAAAAGATTTGGCGCATTTCACGATGCACCGCCAGAGGAGCCTGGGCGTGTATGGTTACTAATTTATTACGGGGGATGAGCACTTTCCCCATTAATTTCAGTTTAATTGCGTCTTGGGCAATTTCCCATTCAACTTAGAGGGGCGAGATCGGGAAGCCACGAGCCTAACCTGCTTCCGAGGAGTCAGTGCATAGCGGGCATGAAATACGTGTCCATGTACGCAACGTGTTTCATTGTCAAAGAGCCTAGTGATCTTCATAGATAGCGAGTTACAATGACCATCAACAATAGGTCTAAACGATATCTTTAGAGACATGCCGAGCTACGCTTAGGAATCGAAAAGTGGTCTTAGCGTGGAGATCACCTCCTGGCTCTCAGCTTGGAAAGCGACGAACATAAAAGCGAAATGCGAGCTAGTTGGCGTATATTTGACGTTGGCAACATGTCCCTGAGCTTGGGGAAAGCACAAAAGATAACGCAAACAGCAAAAATTGGAGCATCAACGTGACTATGCACGTATGCATCCCGAGACTGCTTCGCTATAGGGCTAGACTAGGACTAGCTGGCATCAGCTTCAGCTGACTAGCAAGCTAGTAAGTCGCTGCGACAATTCCTCTCGCAGCAAAAATACCCTCAACAGTGGAGGATGGCGCGGCACCCTGTGATTTGCGCAGTTTGGTGCAAATGGTGCAGCACTTCCATCACCGATCTTACTTCGGACACTTTCGGAGCCTCTGTTTCACCGATCAGGACCTTCAACGATAACCATTCCACAAAAAGAAAAAAAAAAACTGTGTCGAAATTTACAGACGTGTTCGAGTTAAGAAGGAAATAAATGTAGTCCGTCAGCTCTCAAAATATTACACCGCCGCAGATGAGATGGCTAGACACAGAGAGGTCACAGTCACTCCTCCGCGAGATAATGTAATCCCTCATACTCACTTCGCTACTGTATTGGCTAGACTGGCCACATGACACTACACTTCATGGTGGCGCTGCTGTATTTTTCCTGGCACGCAATTGTCTCTCCTTATATCCAACGGCGTATGTAGTTGACAGACTAGATTTCTTTTCCTTCTTAAATTGAATACAACTACAGTGATTTTTAGAATACTTAACTGGTTTCAGTTTACATATTTCTTGCACAGACCAGCTGCTGCCCCATAGCCCAGGCATGTGAACCTGGCGTTGGGACAAAAAAGCCCAAAGGACTGTAATGTAATATAATGTAAACACGTAATTGGCAGCCGGACGTCTGAGCGAAAGAGCGCATTGGTACATTGTTCCACGCAAGAAATGTGCAAACAGAAACCAACTGATTACTCCAAAAATCACCTGGTATCGATGCAGGTTTTTTCACAGATTATTTTTTCTTGAAAGTCCCAATTGGTAAAACAGAGGTTCCGAAAGCGTCCGAAGTAAATACTTAAAAGCTTGCAGTTTTTTTTAATTAACTAGATTGTAATTAGTGCTTCTGGCCAATGTGTGATGGATGCCGACTGAAAAGTGAAGAACAGTCGAAATATTGGTGGCTCTCGTCCTGAGGCACTTCCCTTCATCACTGAAAAAGTTTCTCGACAGCGCCACCTGTTTACAAATAATTCAGTCAGAGGACTTTCGTGAAACACTCGGTATATGGCAAAATAAAAAGTTTTTTTTTTCTGCCATATGTCATATACCGCACATGTATTGATACGCAGCATGAATACCTGTTGCTTGGTGCTGCCTTTGTATGCTGGTTTGCTATGCTACTCTTCTTGAAAATCCAGAGTACTGCAAAAATGTGCTATTTTTGCGCTTTGCTGCACATTTCTGTTTTCCTTCAGAGTCACAAAAAAAAAGAAGAAAGCTAAAGGTATAACGGCAAACTGGTCTAAAAATTTTAAATTCAGCAAAAGTGAATTGAAGAGAGAATCCTCAGTAATCCTTCTATAAGTCAAGCCTTGCATGGGAAGAAAAATCCGAACTAAAGATTAAGGTGAACAATCCTCTGTCATTGAGCTGCTTTGTTAGTCGCAAATGAGCTTTGTCGCTACAGGGAACTGGAAGGTGCACTGGCCAGAACAAGATTTGAAAACAACGAGCGTGTGATTAATGCAATGAGAACATAAATATGGGAGCAGGAAATGAGTTGGTACAGTGAAGGCTCAATGCCATGCAAGTAGATGAAGATTATGTGGAAAACTGTGATGCATGTACAGTCAGACTCCTTTGGAAGAAATGTCTTATCGAAGAAAAAAACACTACGATTTTTTTTTTCGCTGTCTCGTGAAACACCCATAGGACCAATGTAGTTTTTGGACATTTACAAAAAATTTCTTTACAACGAACGTATCGGAAGAGCGAGGTGATTTTCCTGTCTTTTTCACCCTATGTCAAACTTTTGCAATGAAATCGGGCGGGCGAACGATGAACACCGCGCTCTGCTGCGCCGTACGGCACACCCAACGCCACGCCCCATCCTTCTAAGAGACTGAATTCCCCCCTTTGTCGAGGTTAACACACACGGGAGAACACATCCAAAGTAGGGAATGTGGGTCGCCACTTCTCATGGTGTATTGACCCCATCACAGAGCGACAGGTGAAACCCCACTAGTGACCATTACTGTCAGACTCTCACGTGACGTCATGTGCGATATGTACGTGAGGCAACGTGCTTATATAGTTGCGAGCCTTACACGGTAAAATCTAAGGCTCGGCGACGACGCATAGCCAACCAATGACTGTGAAGCGAAAGCAATTTACCCCGGAAAAGATGGTAGCAGTACAGAGGGCTGTTGACTGCGGATGCAAAGAGCACGACGTTGCCAAAGGCTTCGGCATTAGTGCGTCGACGCTATTCACTTTTCTGAAGGACCACGATCAACAAAATCAACGCCGTATTAGTATGAGTCTGAGATAGAAAGACCCCCCCGTTCCATGGACACCTTCTTCCACATTTTCTACGACACCTTAACATATTGAAACCGAAACTGCACAATGCGGTACTGGCGAACCACAATAGCAAACAAAACTAATCGGGTGAAATGATGGGTGCTTTCTCCTGCACTGCTCGTGTAACTTAGTTGTAAGGTGGGACCGAGAAAATGTCCAAGAATTGTGAATTGAACGTGCTAATACATGAGCATCTATCACATCTAGCACATCTCAGTCTTGGTTTAACTGCCATGCTGCAGATGTATGATGTATGCTCTTCAGTCACATTTTTGCGCGTAACGCATTTTCCTGCTTGGCGGACAGACTTCCACTGCCACACAGTGAAGAATTTATGCTAGAGAAACCTACGAAAAACAATTATTGACTGCGTGGCAGCGGAAGTATGTCAGTCAAGTAGGTATTGCGCCACGCTCGAAAATGTGACTGACCTTTTAGAGCACGCTACTTTTCTTACTCAAACACGAACAAGAAGTCGTATGCTTCGAAATTTTGTGCTTCACGTAGGAGTCAAGCGACGTTTCAACAGTATACTGCTCTTACAATACACTACTGGAATACTACATGAAACTACGGTTTTGTACAGCAGCGCTACGATGCACATCATCTTTAACAAATTTACCTCTACAGCAATTCTTTTTCCTCATTTTATCGAGTTTCATTACAGAGGAGTTTCACTGTTTAGATTTACACATTTAGTGCATATAAATTTCGCAGCTTTTGTATAACTACCATATTTGCTCTGGTAATTTGTGCTCCCCTTGATTGGCACAAAAAACGCGGAGAAAAGAAAAAAATGCTTACAAATTGCACTCCTGTGGTTTTGCGCGAAGGCATTTGGACCAGCACTTCTGAGCAACAGCAGCAATTGGTTTTTGCTTACTACTGTCGACGACCAACAATCCAGACTTTTTTCTAACCAATTTTCTAGACAAAACCATTGACACCATCAAACGTCCCATAGAACCAATGTATTTCCGTGGTCAATAATTCTAACTGCTCCGCGGAAGACGTGCTCAGGTATTCGCGCTCATCTCGCTTTAAACCTGCATGGTTTTTGGGACTTATTGCCTCCTGAGTACAAGAAAAAAAGCGAAACAATGCACTCCAGTGCCCGATAATTCATGCTGAGTGACAAAACAAATCTTGTTCCCGACATGCCGCGAAGGCGGAACTTGTTTGCACGCGACCACAACCAAACGCTCTGCTTCAGATGCGCTGCTAGAGTTTCCCTTTCAAAATGGGTGTCATCAACTACGAGCATCTTTGAGTAGCCTTGCTTTCAGCTTCTTTTACAAAAACCAGGGTGTCGAACCGCAAAAAATACGGGTTCGGTTCGGGTTCGGGTTCGCGTTCGCGTTGTTTTGATTTCGTTCCGGTTCAGTTCCGGTTCGGCCACGCCAAAAACCGAACCGGTTCGCAAACCGGTTCGCAGCCCCGAACCGGTTCGCGAACCGGTTCAACGCTTCCGTTTTATATGTTCCATAAAACTGCTTTTATCAGGAAATGCGTGGAAACAGCTTACTGCTGTTGTCTGCATTGACGTCTTTAGCGGTGAGGTAGCTCTTTAGCGACAGAAATAAGAAATGGATGAACACTTATTGCAAATAGAGTCCACGCTGATGAAGCGGTGTTGTCCCGCTACTTTCTGTTCCCAAAATCTCTTTTTCACACGCACAGTGCCAGCACGATAAACTTAAAGGAAGCCTAATAAGATGGACAGCGTAAGATAGACGACAGTACTTGCCGGCACAGTGCCTTCGCAGCGTGAATCGATCCGAAACCGTACTGAAGCATGTCGAAAATAAGCCTGTCAGCCTTACTCTGTCCGAGCTCACAGCAGTGTACTAGTTAATCCACCTCACAAAGGCAATGTATCACGACACAACTGCACTACCAATAAGCAGAACCACATTTACTTTTCAAACCACGACCAATCAAACAGGCACCGTTCTGCGTACGCTCCTTCTCCACTTCTCATGTTTCTGACTTGTTTAATTTTTACTGCTCACGTGTAAAAGGAAATCTTGGGCGCTTATTTGATCACATATTCGTCGTGTAGAGCTACATAACTGGCCTACTCCATTCCTGTTGCATTCGCGTGGCACTTCGTCTCTAAAGAGTAGACGCCGCATCACCGCGTGCGTGGGGCGCCAGCCGCGGCGCTCACAAGGACAACTGCGCTTCAACATGTTAAAAAGATGCTGAAAGTATACTTACTATACGTCGTCGTCTGACTGCTAGGCGAAAATTTCTGAAATCCATGATATCGGCGGGTGATGACGATACCGATGTGTCTTCGTTCGATGTGTGTTGACTTCTATGTCCGAACCGTTTTGTTGCGAACCGGTTACCGCTATTATTTTTTATGGTTCTGCTCCGGTTCGGGTTCAGCAGTGTTATGAAAATTTCGGTTCGGGTTCGGGTTCGGTTCCGGCAAAAATAACGGTTCGGGTACGGTTTTCGGTTCGGGTTCGGGTTCGGTTCGACACCCTGACAAAAACACAAATCATGTCACACATGAAGCACGTGAAAGCATTTCTCCCAAATCGTAGAGAAACTGACATATCCGCGTAGTGGACGTTTTTAATGTGATTTGGTTTAGAGCGTAGCTTTAAGGTATAATGTGCACCGGGGTGGAATTTCATCGCCAAGGGCGATACTCTCCCCAATCGCTGGTGGTGATGTGGGGAATGAAATAATGCACCCCTTCAGAAGCAGAGTTTTATTATGCTGCACGTATCTTGAGGACCGTACTGAAAAGTGTTTTTATATCTCAGTAATTTTCCTGAAAGGCACCCTATTTCCTATCAGAAATACTGAAATGTCAACCTCCACTTCGGGTGAAGATGTCAATTACCTCGTTACCGCGGTAGATATGTTTAGCGGAGGCGAAGACGTAAATTCACCAATGACTGAGACTAATGGGGCATTGCCATTTGAGGCTTCAGCAGCATTAACATCAATGTTGACTTTGGCACCGGCAACATAAGCGAAAAGTGAAAGGTAACAATTATGGCAGCGGTGAGGTAGTCTTGTGCATCTCCACCTACAGCGGCAATAGGCCTCTCCAACTACCTGTAGAGGCGCTCGCGTCATCTTCAAAATGGCGGAGAAAAGAATAATTGCCAATAAGTAAATCAACCTACTTCGTGCCTTCTTCCATGAGACATGCTTAAAAAATTGTACAATAAGGTAACTCTCTTGTCGTTTCCCGCTGTCTTCGTTGTTTTCGTTCGCCAAATTTTGATATGCAAATGAGCAACAACCAGAACTATGCACGTGTCGAGCACAGAAACAACACGACCTTTGGCTTATATTAGCCGGAAGACAGTCTATCTGGCCACCAGATCAGGGACCCCGACTTGAATGCCTGTTACTCCTGTTGCGCTCTAAGAGTGCGTGGGTTCCATTTCTTCTCATTTGCTTAGCAAAATGTAGCAATTTATATCTCGAAGCACATGCTCGTTTAAAGATATTTTTAAAAAACAGGGCGGGTTTAAACATTGATCGCTCCCAATTCTGTCATCTTACATTCTCCCAAAAACATCTCCTTAAAGAATAGTTAATCAATTCTAGGAAATTAGTCATCCAGTAGTTACATATATTACCCAACAGGATGCCCACCTTGCTGCTGACTTTTTCGAGTTATACTTATGAGCAACATCAGCGGGCTAAATATCGGGCTATATTTTGTTTCAGTAATCTGGGTCAAATCGGGTTGAACTGAACATGATTCAACACAAGTCCGGTTTTTAACCATGGGAATTTCTTAAGATCTTATCAAAGCATTCGACCTCTTTAACCGCCATATTCTACTCATGAAGTTGGAAAGATATGGAGTGGGTGGTACAATTTCTTCGCAGCTATTTAAGAGACAGAATCAAATATGTAGCCCTAGGTAAAAAAAAGCTCTACTCATTAATCGACAAACCTTGGTGTATCCCAAGGGCCCATTCTAGGACTCGCTTATTTTTTATATATTAATGATTTTCTGCAATATATTAGTTAAATATGCCCTAGCCAAACTAAGATTTCCCCCCCCCCCCCCCGATTCAGACGACGATAATGTATCATGCACCAGCTACTTCTCTCATTACATATGCCATAGAAATATATACGTTAACATGTCCTATGACTTTAAGACCAATATATCTACTAAAAAAGAAAGCACTCCACACTCCAAGTTTGGCTGTTTTTACACACTTTGAAACTGTTACAATCACGTGTAAATTTCTTGGCATTTTTGACATTTACACACTCATTAAGTTCAAAGTGAGCCTGATTATTTATAAATAGGGTTCGGGGTTTTCGGAGTTTATTTCTGGGCGTTACCGGAGAATGTTTTTCGGAGTTTATTCTTTTTTTTAAACGGAGTTTATGATTTACAGCTTAGTTCATATCCGAAATTTGGAGGAAACTTGACGACGCACGCACAGTTGCGCAGCGAAAATGCAGTTATCACATGTGTTGCCACAACACTGAAGAGAGACAAGCTTAACAATGCACTTCGTGCGACGCACACAGAGTTGTTCCGCAATTCTTAATGCATCCTTTCCATGCGCAGTTTTCACTGTTATGCGGCAATACTTATGACAACCTCTGCATCGCGATAGCGGGACGATGTGAACTCCTTGTAATCAGGGTATTCCTTGACGTAGTCGCAGGGCATTTTTTGCTTGCGTCCCATCTTGTCAGCACTGCAACTAGTTGCCCTTTCAAAAAGACCAAGTTCTCAGAGACCTCAGTTCGATGCTTATTTTAGTTCTTAGGTCACATGTAGGACAAGGAAATCGGGAAACAGACTGAGGAAAACCTCGGGCGGTGAACCCTCAACTGGTCGAGCTGACCGCCGAAGAAAACACTAGGTCACGGAAGTCATTATTAAGTTGCGTTGGGGCTGGTATCTAAGGTCACACGAAGCCCAGAACACGAAAGGAGGCTGAGAACAATAACCCGGTTATCAGGAAAAACATCTGCCAAGCGGAGTTTTTCGGATTAATCCGAATTGCTTAAACTTTTACCGGAGTACATTTTTCGGACTTTTTCGGATAAATCCAAAAACCCGGAAACCTATTTATAAATTAATTAATGGCACAATAGGTATTCTTCATATAAACATTAAACTCAAATTACCCATCACATTTTGCTACAAAGAGATATGTCTTACAAATTATTCGTAACAGTTTATGTCACATTTTTGGGTGAAAACATGGAATGACCTGCCTATCTCGCTGTGATTCGATGGACAGTTTCACAGCTACAAGGGAAAGCTTTACACCTTTTTTGTACTGTTATCTGAACACTAATTATAGTCAGAGCCTAAAGTTTTAGGGTTTTACCAGATTCTTCCTCGAATTTGCACCCCAAATTGAAGGTTGCCTTTTTAGAGTGAAACCCAATTTTTATCCGGCAAATTGCCCTCACTGGGCGTCTGTATGCAAATGCACTAACTTACTTGTTTGGCAGCAAATTCAGTTAGATCCCACATTTGTACCAAACCACTACAGTTAGTATGAGGAACTGAGCCAGATTTCTACCCGAATTTAACATACTGGAAGTTTTTTTTTCACCCAAATTCGCATAAATTTAGTGCACATGTTTATTTACTCAATCTTTCCCACCCGAATTTAGAAAAAAATATTTCCCAAAAAGTTCAGGCTCTAGTGAGCATACATTGTCTCCATTGATGAATTTGATTTGTTTTGTTTTGTCAATAAGCTGTTATCATTAATATTCCCATAAGAAACTTCAGAGAACTCAAACTCCATCGTATGTTGTTAGGGTCTGCTTCACGGAAATACCTTGTAAGCCTCTCTCTCTCAAAATCAGATTGAATCAGGTGTAAATCTTCAGTCTACTCAGCATGATTCACACGACACAGCAGTAGACAGAGTGTCAATATCCATGCATCTGAGAAGCAGCAGGGTTTCTGTTTTGACAGTTTGCATGGGCATATTTATACACTTACAGCACAGTTTCCAAAGTTGTGTGTTAGTTGTGATGACTTTGTATCCCCCTGGTCCAGCAGTTTTCAGGGAAACATTGGGTTAAACCCTGCTTTTCCTGATTTCAATAGTGGGAGGGGGGAAATATGGTTGCAATCGGGTATAACCCTAACAAGTCAGGCCTTATGCATATCTACATCTAGGCAGCTCTGGCAGTTTTGAATTATCAACAGATAAAAACAAATGCCCAGTATAGCGAGTCTGCATGTAGTGAAGGTACGAGTGTAGTAATGCCATCCTGCTAGCCCTTGTTTTGAAGCCCCAAGCACAAGCTGCTGATATAGTGAAGTTTTTTTCTTTTTTTTGTGTGTGTGTGTGTGTGTGTGTGTGCATGCATGTGTTACAAAGAGGTTCTACTTACGATTCTATTTAGGCTGTACATATCTTGACAAATACCAGTATTGCCATCCATTCTACAAACTGTTTGGCTTTCTTTCCTTTCAGTAATCCGGTCCTCGCAACTTAACGGTTTAAAAAACTAGAAATTATTCACACAAAGCGTGTTTTAAAGCATACAATATGTATGAAGAAAACTGTTCCCCCCGCCACCTCTCAAACACACACCTAAGCCCCCAGTGTGTTGTCTGAACCTTGAATCTTACCCTTATCTAATTTTGATACCACCTAGACTTTTCAGCAGAAACCACACGCAAGCATCTGGAGAGCATGTCTTAGAAACTCATTTTTGTCACTTCACCATTATCACTGAAACCATCACCTGATATCTTGATAGAGAATAAGGGGAGGGAGAAGCAGGAACTTCAACTTACCTCAGCTTTGAGGTCAGACATTTTATCTTGCAGTTCTTTCACTTCCTCAGATTCTGTGCTTCCCCTCAGCTGACCAGCAGTGAGCAGCTCTTGATTCTGTTGAAATAAATGGCCCACAGCTTTAATCGATATAACGGAATAGCCAAATTAACGCAGCGCTTGCACCGCTCATCATGTAAAGTGAAAGGACCACACTGAGGATGTTGTACCATGTTTGCTTTAATGAGATCATCATACCTATGGGATAATCATAGTACTGCACAAGATTGCACTTCACTGCAGTGAATGTGAGTGTGAGCTGGTTTCTAGAGACTGCATCATCACCAGAAAAAATGGGAATAAGACCATTAGAGAGATAATTTACGCTGATAGAATTTTTGAAGTTGGGGGATACATGTGCCAGTACACTCTCTACTTCCTTATCAGAGAAATACTAGCACACCTACAAATGTTGGTACGCCATTGGTGATTGTGAGAAGGGAAGGACTAGTTAGGCCTTTGCAATTTTCCTCATTAAACAGTTTGAAGCTAGTGCTGCGTTTGTCGGTCTCTACGCCCCCTGTCCAGTTTATATTTGGGCTCGGATTTGTCATGCATATGGTTATTACGTCGCGATATATTAACATCCTGCTTAGAAAACATGCATACAAAGTAATTGTGGGAAAACACTGTCCACTGGGTGCTTTTTAACAACGTTGCCCATGATGAACTCAATGATCTGCAATGCCAGAAACAGGCACGGATAGCACAAATGCTGTGCTGTCACTAGAACCAGCATGCATGACTACAGCATTTATCCAACAATATGGAGATTGTAAACTTATACCAGTGCTTGTTTTTTCTTTTTTTCCTTTCTATGAGGAGAGAGAAAGGGAAGCCAGCAAGTGAGCAAGAACATGGTTTTTATTAACGTTCAATGATTCATCGTCAACTTCTTAGGCAAATTGAGGCTTTGTATGTATTTGTCCCTTCTATGTTTTTCCAGCCTCAGAACATCAGTTCTCTCATGGTTTTTATGGCAGGTCATCGTTGCGTGAACTGGGAGCTGATGGAAGAGGATGAAATTCGGTAGGAAAGTGACAAATTAAGCAGGATACAGGACAGTTTTCTTCAAATTATGCAGTCAGACTGCAATGCTCGAAGACGGGACCGCAGCAACCCTTCTAATTAACTAGAATTTCGAATTAGCGAGGTTTTACTGTACAGTCATGTCTCGATTATCTGGACACCTCGGGAGTCGTCCCCTTTCTTCCGGAAAACGAATTTCCGGATAACCGAACCAAGCAAGCTTCCAGGAAAACCCGAAAAATTTGGAAGACCTCTTTAAAGCTCCAGAAAAGGAAACAAGGAAAAGATCGCTACTACATGCGGAGTGAGCTGCTTGAAATTAGTCTGCACGCGTGTGACAGAATTTTGTTCGCAGCCACGGTACCCGCTGCGTCATTCTGCTTTTCAAAGAAGGGTAATGTGTCAGAATCTCGGTCCCACACACACGTTCTTGTCTTTTTGCAAATGTCTTTGACATACACCAAAAGACAGGTGATGCCTTCGGACGGCCTCAACACTGACATTCACATGTGGATTTCTTGTGCCCGGTGGATACTAAGGCTCCTGTATGAAGATAGAGGGGCTTTAGTGGATACAGGGCACCTCTTCCGCTTATCGTCTACCATATCTACTGTGTGCCCACACACAGAAACAATGCGTGCCCCCTGAAGAAAGGGGAGGGGAGTCAACAGTACAGAATGCCCCGGTGAGATGTCACCCTTTTCTGGAACAATGCGACCACAGCACATGACAGGGAAGGAGGACGTTGACACCTTTCCGGGTAAACGAATCAGAATGACCTAGGAAGATTGGTCCCCGTACTTGCTGTCCAGATACGGATAACGAATTCCGGATAACCGAGACAAAATTCAATGGTAGCAGTTTCATTCCTGGTAATGTAGTCCAGATAACGAGTTTTCCGGATTACTGAACTACGGATAACCGAGATATGACTGTATACTGTTTAATTTTAGGAGTATAGCACTGTGTGAATATCATTACTGATACAGTTGAAGCCAGAAGAAGAAGTAGAAGAAATTCCATCTCGCTTAATTCGAAGGGTTGCTGAGGTGCAGTCTTCATGTGTTGCAATATGACTGCATAACTTGAGGAAAACTGGCCCGTATCCCGCTTAATTAGTAAGTTTCCCAAAGAATTTCATCATCTTCCACCGCCTTCCAGCCCACGCAACGACGACCTGCCATAAAAAACACATGCTTGCTCGCTGACTCCGCTTTCCCAGACGCCAATCCCGTGGCGTAACGTCCTCGTGCTTCTTTGCCTGCCAGTGTCCCAGCTGCGCTGCCATTATGGATTATGTGAATGCGTTTTGGAAGTTTCGAGGAGGGCTTCGCGTCTTTCGAAGAGTATGCCAGGATATAAGACACAGAACGGACCTGTGCTGCAAGTCTCGCGGGGGACATCATCCTGAACACTGCTCGCGGAAATGAACAGAGTGGTGACGCCAGGTGCGAGGAATCTGCACGTGCGCCATCGTTTTGCGGAAGTCTCTTAAGCCAACGGCGCACATGCAGCGATGTGATGGACTTTGTAGCCCATCTTGGAACGAACAGTGACGCGCGATGTCATTGTCGGAAAGCGGCAGACGAACTTAGGTAAGTTCTTTGGCAAATAAATATATATTTTCTTTCACAATGTGCCCAGGTTTGCTTAGTTCTAATGCTCGTTTAATTCGAAATTTTTTTGCCATCCAGACGACTTCAAATTAATGAGGTTCTACTGTATGACCACGTAAATTACGCACCAGCAGCTTTTCAGACTTTTAAGAAAAGTGTGCAAATTATGCGCGTAAATAGGGATCAATGTTTCAATGTCTTATAGAATTCATGAGTATTTCGCAAGTTTTTTTCTATGATCCATGCAGAAAATTGTTCCACTAATTATTCATAGCTGTTAAGGGGGGATGTGGCAATTAAAGCTAACTTCCTTATTTATAGTTCAAACTTAACCAAATTTGGTGTGCTTATGTATTTCAGCACCAGCATCTCAATGCAACAATCGGTTTCTGAATATCTATTTTACTTATTGAGTTATAGGCATAAGCATACTGTCTAACGAGTCACTTGATTGATTGATTAATGGTGTCGAAATTTCATGATATTTTTATGTCAAAACATTACTAAGGGCCTGCCCCGTGCAATAAAGCTGTTAGTTTTTCTCCCCATCTCATTTATTGCTAGCCAAAGTTTAAATACCCCTTGTCCTGTTTTTCTACAGATATACTGCTTGACAAAAAGGGCTTTACAAAATTTTCTGTATGAGATAAATAATAACTAATAGCTTTATTGCACTCCTTAATGTGTCTGGAACTCCATGCAACAGACAGGAAGCCTCTATCTTCAACCGTACAGATATGGTGAAGCTCCCCGTAATGACAATCAGATGCAAATGAAAAGCTAAAAAAACCAGCTCCGAAGTTTCTTTTGCTCTATTTGTCACAAATCGCTACAGCAGCCCTTCAAAACCCACCAGGACAGTAGCCTTTCTGGTCACGCAGCTTTTTCAGAGCCTAATATTACGTAAAATCAATATCATCGTGCTTTACAAACTCCCCAGAACAGCCGGCGCGGCACGGAACATCGAGGAAAGCGCGCATTTTGAACGTGGCGCGCCGCCTCCGGCAATAGGAGGGCCGCGCGCTGGCCACGTGACTCTCGGGAGCCAATCACTTTCCGAGTTTTGCTTTCATCGATCGTGCCCTGCTCCCTTATTTGCTGTCGGAGAAGTGCGAAACTACGGCCATCGGAGAGCTGGATTTCTCCTCTTTCAAATGATACCAAGATGGCGCCGATCGGTAGGAAAGTTATCGCGCAATTGGCAAAACAGAAAGAGCCTTCCGAGCGTAATTTCTGCTCACTTTTTTGCGAGTGCGGGTTACAAAAATAAGTATTTAATCAATTTCTAGTCTGAATTTGACTGAAGTACTTCGTGACATGATAAGTGAAGGTGCGAGGAGCACAAAAATGCACACTTTGAAAAACGAACTTTTTGGACAAAATTCGACATTTTAATTGCCGCATCTCCCCTTAATGAATAACAAATAGTCTTTGTTATGATTTAAACGGGACTTAACGGACACGCTCCGAATTTGTTTGGTGAGGTCGAGCATGCTCAGACAAAAAAAAGAAAAACAGATGACCACGTGTATCAAATGTGCAGTGTCGAGATATTCACTGGGCTGGAGAACTATAAATGAACTACACAATGCTGACTTATTTGGTGATTTGATAGGGCAATATTTGGTGGGCCTTACCCTTATCTCTAAAGAAGATATTTTCTGTTTCATTTCAGCTATGACCTGCGTATGCTCCACTTCACGTATTCGAGCATTCATTCGTTCTTCTTTCATCTGGAAAGAAGTAAATATTTATTTTTTTTTACACTATAACGTGCATCACATGCATGATATATCAGAGAGACAGGCAGGTACAATATTATAATATTGAGCTTTCGTTAATGTACATTCCTACTTGGGCCAGCAGTACCCTGAAATAAATAAAATAAATAAATGTGCAAGACCATGTTTAAGGCCCTTCTTTTTCTGCTGCGGAAAAACCTGAATTCTGCAGCAGGGAACTATGAATTCTGCATTTTTCCGCGGTACAGTAGAACCCCTTTGTAGTAAACTCTCTGGGACCATGATGAAATTTTACTAGATCAGGAGTTTTATTATATCAGGTGTGCCATTGAATGTATGGGATTCTATCGGGACCGCAGTTCTCGTTTACTATAAGCAGAGTTTTACTACAAGAGGAGTTACTATAAAGAGGTTCTACTGTAAAAGGAAGTAATACATTAAATGGGTGATTTCGTTAAATCGATGTTCGTTATGTGAAGGTTCAGCAGTATATGGAGTTCTTCAACCTGCCTGCCTGTGTGGTAGTTTACAGCACGTATATCTTGGAGAATTGAATTCTTAAAATAATGTGAACAGAACAGTGTTAGCGTAGTCTGCTGGAATAGAACACATTGTCTGATGGCTAACATTTAAATTGCTTCAAAAAGGCATTCTGTGTCAAGTTCAATAGGTTTACCTGAAAAGACAGCAGTAACAAAATACATACAAGTAGTGCACAAACCACTTGAAACCACAAGGTTCAATAGGTAGCACAGCTTGGGACAAAAGTTTACGGAGAACCGGGGTGTCGCATTTCTCCAATGGAGCGATGCCCTAGCAGCAAACAGGAACAGACATACATACTGAGAGATGGATAGAATAGCCAGTCACCCGTTTCTTATTTGACCTCTTCACGATCACTAGCAGGGGGACACTCGGATGAAGAAATACGCTAGTGCAGTGTTCCGTAAACTTTTGTCGCAAGCTGCACCTTCAAGTACAAATCATATCTCCTAGCCGCCTGCTTGACAACTTTAGGGTCATGTAGGCATCACCAGTGTGGCAGACATTTCTTGGGAGCTTTCTGACCCAGCATAATACATGGAGGCCTACTTTTAAATCCATAAGGTACGCTACCTTGGATTCGAGGTCTGTCAACTTCCTCGCTTCATCTTGTACAAGAGAATGCAGCTCACGTTCTTTGCTCACAACACAATCGGAGAGCTGTTTGTGCTTCGCTATTTCCTCAGCCTGTCTTCGGATCTGGTTCAGACTCACTTGATTCTGAATAAGAGAAGAAACAGATCGAGTACAATTAATTAAACTGGCCCTTAATTAGGCCTTGTGTTTTGGGGTCAAACCAAGACAGACTGTTTTTTTTTACCCGCAACTTTCCATCATTGTCACTTACAGTAAAACACAAAAATCGCCCTAAAAAGCAGAGTTGTGGGAATATGAAAACTTTTGAATACCAATCAAAAACGAATATCTACAAAACTGCCTTTCGAATATCAAATCGAATAGTATCACGTCATTGGACAAAAAGCTTCTAACAGTATTAAAGGGGTTGAGACAGGTCATCCCAGGTTATGCCAGATAAACGTAAATAAACATTATTTGCACCGATGTGAACCTGTATTGAAAATTTCACAGCGAAGGGGGTAATAGAAGCGGGGAAAATGGGCACCGCGAATACAGAAACTCATGCGGCTCTGACATCACAGCGCACGAGAAGTCCCGCGCTTACGGCTGCCAATGGCAATGGACGCAGCTCTGACCTTTGTGACGTCTACGCTTCGCTCGGGAGTGTGTTCGAGGGCTTGTATCTCGGTAAGTACGACATGTAGAAGAATAATTCTTTTTTCCTCAGTATTGCGGCGTGCAGTACAGTGCGTCCATGATGTAATGAACAACATCTATGAAGGTGTCCCAACTCCTTTAACTTGCAAGAATTAAGCCCTAGAAACAGCTTGTGTGCTGCTGATACTTGCAAAGAGACCTCGGGACACACACGAGAAAAAGGTTAAAAAAGGAACACGTGCTAATGTATTCACTTAACACGAGGCATACATGCTTATCTGCGCAAGTACAGCCAAATTATTTTTACAATGAAGAATGTGCTGTTTTCATGAAGCAAACTGAAAACTGTCAAATGCTTCATGCATTTCACATGTAGGACACTGAACACCTGGAATGATATTGCAGATATTGCTTCTATTGCAATGATATTGCTTCTTTTAGAGTGCGGAGACAGCTCCTGCACTACACAGAGACTGGAGAAACTTTGTAGAAATATCGTCACACCTCACTCGCCAATTATCATTGTCATCACGTGCATCTATATTTCGATGATATATCGCTGATGACTGCTTCGAACCTTGAAGTATAGCAATGCAAAAGGTCACTACCAAAAAGCTGAAACTGCATTCCAGACACAGGTAAGTCAATCGGCTGGGATATGCACGTAGTGGCCAAAAAATCTAAATCTGTTTGCGCTGTTGGTGTTACAATATACAGTGTCTTACCCTATAAAAGTCTACCCGTGCCGACATGCCGTGCTCACCAAGTACTCAATGCAGGTGGTATGATGTGTTGTCTACGTATAAAGCTCATAAGGATATTCCATCATGGTAAATATCGAAGATATGTCGTTCTGGCAATTCATCCAGCGTTATGTTATTTCACTGCATCTCAGTAAGCAGACGACATCCCTTTTGGGTCTCGTCCGCTAATTGCGTCGGCATTTTCATTCCTCACGTTGCTCACTTCGGGAGCAAAATACGACAGTTACACGAAAGTGAAATGAAAACTGCAGTTCAATCCAGCTGGCATGATATGTGACACGTCGCCATCTGGGGAGCAGCATGTCAACTGCTCTTCGCAACGCCACCATCTTGATTGTTTTGACTATGGGAATTGCACGTTTTAAGTTATAACTTCGTGCTGCAGTGCCCAATCACTTCGAAATTTACCAAGGTTAAATGTCCTTATAAGCTTTATATGAAGACTGCACAATGTGCCACGTGCATTGAGTATTTGGCGAGCACGGCATGACGGCACGGGTAGACTTTTATAGGGTAAGACCCCGTAGATGGGATATACAATATAGGATCACGTTCAGTGCTTCTTTTGTCTAAACGAATGTAGTACTGAACATGTTGTTATCAGCTGTGATAATAGTGAATGCAATTTCAAGTGCTTTTGCAATGCTGCAGCCATCCTAGTTCTTCTTTTAGAGTGTGGACACAGCTCCTGCACTACACAGAGACTGGAGAAACTTTGTAGAAATATCGTCACATCTCACTTGCCAATTATCACTGTCATCACATGCATCTATATTTCGATGATATATCGCTGATGATGGAAATGCTAACCTGCACACAGGAGGGACCTGTGCCCTGACCTCAGGAGAAGTATGCACAATAAACTAGGGCTAACGTTATCCAAAGCTAAACTACAATCTGTCTCTGTTGGTCCTGCAGCATTGGCAGCTTCGTAAAGGAGGCTTCACGTCATGCAGGGAAGCTTCATGTGAAGCCCACTTTCATGAGGTGTCATTCGTACTCGGCGAATAGTCTGATATTTGGAAATCCGAATAATGGGTATTCAATTCGCGAATGAAATACTTTGAGTGACTGATATTTGATTCCAATTCGAGAACACGAATATCTGCACACCCCTAAAAATAATGGATTCCATGAAATTTCGTGCCAAGCAAAGGATTCCGCGATGAATTCCAGATTCCAAGATATTTTGCAGAATCGCGGAAGACTCGCGCCCTAAGTAAGCGTAGACTGTTATATGTTTGGAGTTACATCCCAAAATTGGGGGGAGTGCAAAAATCGGGTTTTATTTCAGGGGCCCTAAAATGGGAAAAGGCGAGCAATATAAGGCGGAACAGCACATTTTTGGGCGAAAAATTAGAGAACGCTTCTCACATTTCAGGCAATCATGAGATGTCGAGCATAAGCGCAAAGTGCACTGCGCTTAGAGTTCTCTAGTGCCTGCATTGGTGGCTGAATCAGCACTTTTGGAGGCTGCTGCTCAAGGTCTTCAAGTTTTATCCCAAGTGTCAATGATGCAAACTGGGAGGTAAAAACTGGTTTTCGTTCCCTTTTACGCCCTAAAATGGCCGACTGGAAACACGGGTGCTGCATACTGATTAAAAGCACTAAACACAAACGGACAAGAAAGTGCTCAGCGCGTTGGTCTTCCTCGTGTTCTTAGCCCTTAACCCTAAAACATGAGGCTCTAAGTGTGCTTCCTAGATCTAGAGCTTCATATCTGGTGGAGGCAGCGTCTTCTTGTTCTTTTTTTAAGTCTTTAGTTACGCGAAGCAACTGTGGCTATCAGTGATGTACAGACATGGACAGATGGACAGAGGACAGCAGGATGGAGTGGGAGACAGGGAAGGATAATGTGTGTCCTTTGCAGACTTCAAGGGGAACTGTTTCCAGAGCCGTCTGGAAAGTCCGGAAAACCCAGGACAAACCTCCGGCTGCACAGTCGGTGCCGGGATTCGAACCCGTGTCACCTCCCAGCCTCAGCGTTGAAGGTGATCGTCCTGAACACTACATAATGCGAGCTGGAAGGAGGAGGAGGAAGTGTTACACTACCTGAGTTTCCAGCTCCATTACCCGCAGCCTGAGTTCTTTGAGCTCAGCCATAGCATCAGCCTCTCGCAGCCGAATTGTCATGAGCTCTTCCTGCAGCTGAGGAACCTGAGACTTGTCACCTCGCCATCGGGATGGCGTTGACTGATTTTCTGGCTGGCTTTCCTTCTCAGATAAATGTTTCTGAAAGAGGGAACGGTGGACAGCTACACAGAAATGGCCACTAATCGCTTCATAGCGTAACATGTTCGTCCTTTTCCTGTTCTCATACCTGCATTTCTCCATCTTTTATTTTTTATTTCCGCACGTTTAAATTACTCCTAATGCTACTAAGTTACTCATAAAGTATACTACAGTAGCATCTCTCGAAAATGAGGGGTGGCAGACCGCTAAAAAAAAACTTCACTGTAGCACTATCTTCACCATATCTGTAGTTCTTGTTTGGGGTCTCAACACATTGGGACCGCAGGTTTACCTCATTATATCCATATCTCTACAAAATGTGGGTTTACTACTAAGAGTATACCTAGGGCCTGACTTTTTAGGGTCAAACCCGGATCTGCCCGATATTTACCCCCCGAACGAAATCTGTAAAATTCAGGTTTAACCCGAATCTACCCGAAAACATCCGGGTCGCGTGGCACACTCATAAGCGTGCATTAAAATAAACTTTGATAACATTGCTAAACATTAGTTCCATGTTAAGACAAATTTTTATTAAACAAAAAAAAATCACCCGAATACACCCGAATTCCTGACGACAGAATATGCCGTAACGGGATTTAACCCGAATACACCCGAATTTTCAAATGAAAAGTATCACCCGATATTTACCCCCCGAATTTGGCCAAAAATAAAACCCGAAAAAGTCAGGCCCTACGTATACCCATATTTACGGCACATTGTAGTGCCTCCTGCAATGTGAAATAATGCTGCGACGTGAAAAGGGTGCAGTGTGCAAGCTTCTTGTACGTTGTTGACTGCAGAGAGGACCATCATAAATGTTGTACATCACTTTTGTAAAAGTAAATTGTGTAGGGACACCCTAGCACACCCTAAGGTTATATCATTGTACCCTACCTCCCACATGGCCTGTAGGTCCAGCACTTTCTGCCTGAGTTCCTTGGTAGAAAGGTTAGCCTCTGCTTCTCGTAACTTCACCGCAATCAGCTCTTCCTGAAGGTTGGCCACACTGTCATCTGGAGTTGTCTCCCGCAGCCTTTTGTTCTCCTGTAATACGATGTTACAACATACATACATACAACAAACTGGTCGGTACCAGCATGTCTTTACTCCTTTAAAATGGCAGCCAGGAATCTAGGAAGATGTCTGTAAAATATCTAGCCAACCAATCTATTTTACGAAACAATTTAACCTTGATAAACAAGTGGTGGGAGATAGGGCAAATACTGTTAAATATAAGAAAATCCATCATCATCTCCTTTTCTCGCCAATGAGTCTCTCATATCAAGTAACTAAAATGCTAATACAGTCATGCCCCTTAGTAATAATCATGAACTCTCCCACTGAAGCACATGTGAACGAGATTTTGACGTACTGATTTCGATAAACGAGATTCCAGTCTGTGACAGGATTCTGACACACACAAGCTCTCAAGATGAATAGTCAAAGAGATGCAAAGTGATGCGCAGTGTTTTAGAGGTACATTCATCTGCACCGAAACTAATACGCACCGCTCGCTGACACCGAAACTAATACGCAGTGATGTACAGTCACCGTCAAAGTTCGCCCCAGCCAAACGCAAAACCACGACACACTTCATGCAAGTAGTATAGATATAGACTGTATAATTTTCGAGCGGCATAAGAACCGAGCGGCATAAGAACCGAGCGGCATAAGAACCGAGCGGCACAAGAACCGAGCGCTATAACGGGCTCTTTTTTCTAATCCAAGATGGCCGATTCTAAGCCAACACAATCCAGTTCTAAGCCAACACAAGCCAAATCCAAAGCCATCTGATTGGCCGCCATTAGCTCCGCCCACTTCACACGTTGATTGGCCCATGCTAAGCCTACTGATCTTTGATTGGTTGACCGTAGCTCCTTCATGCTAATTAATTGGCTCCGCCCCCACTTCACACGCTGATTGGCTCATGCTAAGCCTTGACTGAGCATTGGTTGGTTTACCGTAGCTCCACCCCTTCATGCTAATTACTTGGCTCCGCGCGCGCGCGCGCGTTGATTGGCCACCGCTACTGATCGCGCGCGCGCGTTGATTGGTTCACCATAGCTCCGCCCCCGCCCGTTTATGTTCATTACTTGACTCCACCCCCCAGCGGGCTTCACGCTGATTGGCCGGCGCGACCGCTGATTGGTCCAGGCGCGGCTGCAGCGACCCCTGCTGCGGCCCTATCTCAGATGTCCAAACTTACCCATCTGATTGGTCCATTCTAAGCCACTCTCCTAGCCCCCCCATCTGATTGGCCGCCGCCACTGCCTTCACCGGCACCCACCCGTTGCGGCCCTATCTCAGATGTTCAAACTTATACCGATTGGCTCGCCACCAGACGGCGCGCGGCGGCGGCGGCGGCGGCTTCAGATGGTTCTAACCCAATGTCTCTATCTCATACAACCAAACTTACCTCGTGCCACCAGATGGCGCGACTCAGGTGCATCAACTCCACGCGGTTCCGCTTCGAGGCGTCACACGAGCGAGAGAACTTCGTCGAGATGTGCTGCCACATATTGCGCTCCCGTATCACCGCAAGCAAGTTGCGGGAAATCATACGCGAAATCTTGGACGAGTACCTGTCGGCTTACAGGGAGCAATCACTGCGCGAGCTTCAGGAACTATGTCAGGAAGAAATAAGAGTCCTGGAGACGATCATCAATCGCTCTAGGAGCTATGGATGAAAATAAAGATGCATCACACCTCGGTACACAGTCTGCTCGAGTTATTCCACGATGCGCATGCAGTTCCAGCACCCTGCTCGAATTCTCATCTCCGGCGCGTCCATGTGTGGGAAGACGGTGCTCACGCAGAATATAATGAGACACCCCGAATTATTTAGCATTCCACCGCAGAAGATACTCTACGTACGAAAGTATGCAGCCGGCTGGGAAAAGGATTTCGACGGTGTGGAGTTTATGGACAGGATACCCGCAGATTGGGATGAGCGATATCCCACTCTCATAGTTATTGACGATCAAATCACGGAAAAGGGGGTTCTATCGGAGGTAGAGTCGCTGTTTGTACGTGGTAGCCACCATAAGAATGCGTCCGTGATCCTGATCACACAAGCCTTGTTCTATCACAATGCCGCTTTTCGAACGATATCGCTGAACGCCAGTTATATCGTATTGTTCCGGAACGCGCGGTCCGTACAACAGATCGAAACCTTCGGACGTCAGGTATTCGGGAAACAGGGGCTCTCCTATTTTCTCGACGCATATAACCAGGCGACGGAGAAGGCGCACGGTTATTTAGTTGTGGATCTGCACGCGCAAACACCTCCCTCTCGTAGCCTGCGAACGGGTATTTTACCGCACGACCGGCAGTTCCTGTTTACGCCCGCGAAATGACGGCCGATCTTAGAAGACATCTCACGCTCCTCAAAGTATTGGCCGCCAGCAAACCGACGCACCGCGCAGAGTTACTTAAAGAGCTCAGCTGCGACGACATTCGAATCCTTTCGGAAATCTGTCTGAACATTCTACGCGGAAATATCCCACTTTCGACGGAACTTCATAAAAACCTGAAGAAACACAAAAAAATCCTCCGCTTCCTCGCCTACAAGTCACTTCATAAGTGCCCCCGGCAGTTGAAGAAATATATTAGGGGACAACGAGGTGGTCTCATTCCCATACTTCCACTGCTCCTCTCAGGGCTATCAAGTCTCGTGGCGGGAGTCGCCGGGCGAGCGATATCCAAAGCCATCGGTCATGGCTCATAGAATAGAAATAGGTGAAGTTCTGAAATCTAACGATTCGGACGATGTAAAAGTGGGCAAAATACTGGAAGCCCTCTATTACTTGCTGAAGCGAGCTCACTATCATCCTCCTCCTCCTCCTCCTCCTCCTCTGGAACCTGTCCATTCGGAGCCCGAACCGGAACCCAATCCATTCGATTTTAATCTTCTACCCTCCGGCGTTGATAAAGCACGCGCGAAATCTGTGCTAAAAGAATTGAAGAAAGTTTTCACCTGGCAGGCGGATAATGTGCTAGTATATAGAGGGAAGCGAATCAATCGCTCAAACATTGTGGCTCTCGTGAGCTACTTAGCACGTCGTAGCGCGCTCATCAAGAAACCCAGCTGGTACAAAAAAGTATCGAAAATTATAAGCGCTCTGAAAATACACCGCATTGCTCGCTGGAGCAAATATGGGGCCCTATAGAAAGATCAAGGAGAAAGGGTTAGGTGGAGTGGATCGGTACCGACGTTATCACAAGCTCACGCGCGCAGAAGCCGTGGAACAGCTGAAAAAAGAAGATGCTTACACCCTTCACAAGCCAGTGAAGAAAAAATTTAAGCGGCGCTCCATCATCGCAACTCACGTGCGGGATTTATATCAGGCGGACCTTCTGGATATGCGCAAATATCAGAAATTTAACAAGGGCTTCAGGTACATCCTAACGGTCATAGATACGCTATCGAGGTACCTGTACATGGTCCCCATTCGCACAAAGCGCCCGCAAGACGTAAAGAAAGCCTTCCAACGAGTTTTCCGTCACGGAATTCCGAAGAATTTGCTCACGGATCGCGGGAGCGAATTTTGGGGTTCCCCAGTTCGTCAGTACTTTCAGTCGCTGCTAAATCACTATAGCACACAAAGCGGAATGAAAGCGGCCTCCTGTGAACGCGTGCAGAGAACAATTAGGGAAAGAATAGCCAGGCATTTCACTAGTACGGGGAAGTTTAATTATATCAACGCGCTGCCGAAGATAGTGGCCGACTATAACGACTCGGTACACTCTGTCACGGGCGAAAAGCCGAAAAACGTGAACGCCGGAAATGAAGTAGCTCTGTTCAACAGATTGAATCGTAAGACGACCCCGCGCGAGAGCAAGTATAAATCAGGGGACCAGGTGCGGCTCGCCTTAGACCGCGGCGTGTTCGCCAAAGGCTACGATCAAAGGTGGACGGCCGAAGTGTTCGAGGTGTCGCGAACGAGAAAGACCGATCCGCCCGTAGTGTACGTGAAAGATTCGACGGGAAAAGAAATACTGGGATCATTCTACGAGCAGGAGCTGCAGCCAGTCCACCATCTTTCCTCGTACGATAAGCGACTCATATCCGCGGTGATTAGAAAGAAGAAAATTAACGGGGTATTGCACTACTTGGTTCGTTGGTTCGGATACGCCAAAGATCACGATTCTTGGGTGCCCGCCAACGATGTCAGAAAATGAATTTTACGTGTATCTGCTCTCGAACGCCAGCATGGACCTGTACCCGTCCAACACGCTGAATGACTTCACGATCGCGTTAGATAAGCCGCTACACCTGGATGATTCGTACGTCGTCGGTCTAGAGGGATTTTCCATTCCCAACAGCTTCCTGAACGTGAACCAAGCGCCTGATAACCTGATAACGCTATCAACGGAGAAGTGGCAAACAAAACAGCTCACGTTCGAAGACACGGACACGCTACTGAATAAAATATTCCCCGAATATGGGGTAGAGTGGACTTACGAGGAAGATCACTACGTGTTTAAGCTACCGTCGCGCGTGCGCTCGGCGAAACTAATCGACAGACCGCTGCATCTCGCCTTTGGAATCGTCGACATCGATGGAGATCACCGGGAGGGCGGTAAAGTACGCGCCGTCCCAAACGTGTTACCGCTCGCGGAGGAAAGAGCCGTTATGATGCGAGTTCGCCGGGTGATAGTGATCAATAACGATCTAATTTTAGAACCCCGATCGCTCATTACCGACACATTCAACGAATTCTTCAGAGCGACGAACGATACAGAATCACGGGTGGAATACAAAGACAACACTTACTCGCTTTCTCTCCCGACGAATTTCAACTTGTCGACCGAGTTCCTGGACCTCATTCAGGTGAAGCACATCCACGTTGAAGGATCCCGAAAGCACATCACGTGTAATCCCATAGTGAAGACGTACCGCATCCACATAAACACTCGAGAGACGGAAAGTCGGCGCATTTCACTTCCACCGAATTACTACGAAACACCCGAAGCTCTCGTGAGCGCCATCCATGAGCGTCTGCAGCCGGAGGCTTCCCTCACGTACGATGCATGGGCGAGGAAGTGTTCGTTGAGCTTGCGGGAAAACGTGTCGCTTACATTATCCGATTACTTTGCGTACCTACTGGGTTTCGGCGCGAAAACCGTATTTACGGAAAACGATACGGGCGTCGACGAAGTGACCATAGATCTTCCCATTAACTGTATTATGATATACACGGATCTCGTCACGCCCTCCGTAGTGGGAAACGGGCGGCATCCGATACTGAAATTAATTCCATTCGTATACGATAGAACGAAAGAACAACTGAGTTTCAGCTTTCTACCCGTTCAGTATTTTAAGTTAGTGCAGCGCGAAATTTCCTCAATCACCGTCTCTATACGCGACGACACGGGTCGCAAGCTACCGCTACAAAATCGCGGTAGATCGACGCTGACGCTGCACTTTAAGCATGTACACTAAAGCGGTACCAATCTACGGATTTGGCGTTCCGACGGTATACAGGTCGCACCTGTACCAGAGGGGAGGCAATTTCTTTTCTCAGCTCGGGCGTTTCGCTATTCCACTCTTTAAACGCGTATCGCCCTACTTAAAAAAGACGGCTGTTGCGGCCGCTAAGCGCGTGGCCAAAAATCTGTCGGAGGGAGACTCTTTCCGAAGTGCGCTTAAAAGATCGGCGAAAGATACGGGCCGTGAAATTCTCCGCGACCTCGGAGGGGCTGGCGGGCGAAGAAAGAGGAGAAAACCGGACGTCTTCGACGGCATAAATCACGCTGGTTGCGCGGCCACAATTTAGTTGCGAGATGGACACGATTAACGTCGTACATCCCGACACTCCTCTGTTGGATAAGTCGGAAACACAGTTATTTTCCGTGCCGGGAACGCAGTGGCATATACTGAAGGGGGAATATGAGGTATTCTACCCGGTCGCTGACATATCCTCCGTCATAGAGTTCCAGCTTTCGAATTTGGGGCACCACTATCTCGATTTGAACTCCGCGTACATAGTGACGAAAGTCCGCATCGTACGTGACGATGGTTCGCTACCGGAAACACAGGCTGGCGATCGGACGACCTACGACGAGGTCTACCCCGTCAACGCGTTCGCCAGCTCGCTTTTCAAGAACGTAGCCGTCTTCTTGAATCAGACCATGATTACGAATAATGATTTGTATAGCTATAGAAGCTACTTGGATATTTTGCTTCACGCCAGCACCACGGAGCAAAATACTGTGCATAAAGCAGGTCTGTACACGCAAGAAGAAGCGCGTCAAACGGAAAACAACATTCGCGCTCGTGGACCGGCCGAACGATACAACCTCACACGCGGCGGCAAGACCATCGACCTGGTTTCCAAGATCAACTCGGACATTTTCCTGCAGCCTAAGCTACTCATATCGGGAGTGGAAATTAGGCTTGTTTTTTATCAAGGCTCCGACGCGTTCCGCATTATGAAGACCGATCAGGAGCAGCACGCGCATAAAGTGGAAATCATGAGTGCCACCTTGTACATAAAGAAAATCACCGTGTCTCCCAGCCTATTCCTCGGACACGAAACGGAATTGCAGAAGCGCAAGGCTCTCTACACACTGGCCGGAAGTGAATCGCGTATTCGTTCGCTACCAGTTGGCAACCTGGATGCATGCCTGGAAGATTTATTTCCTGAGAAGATACCGTCTAAGGTGGTGGTCGCATTCGTGCCCACCCTAGCCTACCAGGGAGCATTCAATCGGGACCCGTACCGATTCGTGAACTGCGACATTGAGTCGGCGACGCTCACCGTGAACGGGACGCAGCGAATAGACACGTTCGACTTCAACAATAACCTGAACCACCGAAGCTACTTCAACCTCCTGGAGCAGCTGTGTGAGAAGCACGTCTCCTACGAATACGACCACTACGTTGGAAACAAGTTCCTACTGTACTACGACCTGGATCCGGATCAATCCTCCGTCCACCTGTCACCGATCAGGCGTGGAAACGTTCGTCTGCAACTCAAGTTCCGACGTGCCTTAGCCGAACCCACAACCGTATTGATACTGTCCGAGAGTGTGCGAATTATGTCCATCGATAAGAACAGGAACGTCACACTGGATTAGCAATGTTCGAGCAAGATATCGAGAGACTCCTGAAGTACAACGATTACACTTCGGCACTCTTCCGCGGTGTATACGCTCGAGACGATCGTCTGCCCGCACTGGATAGACCGGGTATGATCGTGGTGAACACCGATCGGCGACAGCAAGCTGGGGAGCACTGGATTTTGTACGCGAAAATGAAGGATGACCTCATCTACTTTGATTCCTTCGGATTGCCGCCCATCGAACCCGAGCTGAAACGCCTCACCGTCGACGAATATAATGATGTCTGTATCCAAAGCCTGTATTCTCCAATGTGTGGTGTGTACTGTTGTATCGCGGCGACATTGTTGGCGAAAGGGAAATCACTGAAGAGCATTGTATCCCTGTTTTCCGATAATCTCGCCGCTAATGACCTAAAATCAATAAAGCTGCTAGAAAAGTTGTTTGTCGCTTAAAAACGCCTGGCGTCCTTTATTCTCTATAGCTCCCCACAAACTACACTTGCTTAGTCAATGAATACGCGCTATAGCTCCCTATCATATCATTCTATCAATAGAGCTTCCCATCATATCAGCCTATCTTCCTAATCCATCACAACAACGCAACATTTAAAATCAGAAATACATGTATTTTTATTTTTCCCGCTGATTACATATGGGACGCGGACTTTCGTCGCGGGTCACTTCTTCTTCGCGTGAGTAAAGATGATGTCGGGCGATGCGGCTCTTTTACCATCCCCGAATCTCTCCTTCTTCTCTAGTTTCAGATCTGGTAATTCTCGCATTTCTTGCAAATCTTCATCCGTGAGTCGCCTAAAACGACTGGGTAGGTACACCTTCACGCGTTTATCGTTGTTCATCAGGAGTTCCACGTACACGGACTCCCCATAGATAGTGTCCACTTTGCGTAAGTCCAACACGTCGAGCTTTTCGTTGTTTGGAACAATGCTCATTTTCTGAATGTCTCCATCACCGGGTTTCTTTAGTTTATCCAGCTTCTCGACAATAGATGACATATCTCTCAGTGCAAGTTTCTACGCACGCCAAATGAACTGAAAATGAGGACGACTATTACCTAACTTTCCTCATCTTGAAGACAATAGTGAAACATACCTTTCTCGTTGTGCGCTTCACGAGGAGTCGACCGACGGCTTCACAGACCTCAAATGAGTTGTATATATCGCGACTTTTATATAAAGCACCTCCGGAGGAGCGCAAGGGTGGTGCGATTCTGTTTACACAATCACACGGGAACAGCATGTGATATATGATGCGCGCGCGAAGGACATTTGGAAACTGCATAAGCGAACCCTTTTGTTTTTTGGCGCTTGTTTCGGCAATGAGTTGGTTGGCTCATAGGGATATTTTCCTTCAGATAGACTTGTCTCATCAAGCACAACAGTTTACTTTTGGTTTTAATACGCGTGGCCTCGGAAAACATGATTTACGAGGTGACCCAGTTTCTCGTTACATCACCTTGACGCAACATTTTTTTCGCTAGGGCCCGCCAGGATGGGTGGAAGTGCGTTTTTGATATTAAACAGATGGCACCGTCGTGTTGGGGCTTGTCTCAAGGTGACCCAATTTCTCGTTACATTACCTTGACGCAACTTCCCCGAGAATAAAACAAAGCTCACCATTCTATAGTATAAACTCATTTCGGCCATGAAGCGCATTTTGATATAAAACAGGCGACCCCAACGTGTTGGAACATGCAACCGACTCAAGGTGACCCAATTTCTCGGAGAAGACCTATTTACATTACCTTGACGCAACATTTTCTTCGACGGTGAATGCTCACCATTGCGGCCGCGCGCGCGTTCTGATATTAAACAGATGGCCCCCAACGCGGCCTCATCCTCGAGGTGCCACATGATTTACGACCGCGTGGAAACAAGCGAGCCCCGACGTGTTGGCGCATGTAGCGTGGATGCCGGTTTATAAGCCGCGCGATCGCCTCAGGGGGGGAACAGTCTGCTTTCACTCGCTTCACAAGTAAGTTATTCCCTCCTTTACTTGTTGCACGTTTCTTACTGATGCGCGTTTATTTTCAGTGCCTCGGTGTGTGTTCTGCTTTTTTGATCCTCACGATATCGAGGATGAATCGGACGACGACGACGATTCTCGGGACGGCGCACCTCCTACACTGCCTGCTCACGTGATGCGATCTCACCCCGACGTGGATACATCCTTCCTGCCCTTCTTCCAGACTGACGCCGCATTTAGAGGTATCGTCAAAAGATTCACGCTATTGGCATCTGTTCACGATCAGGGAGTAGAGGATTTACGACAATATTTAATGAGTCACTTTCACGATATGCTCGCCATATTGAGAGCGCAAAGAATACCCTTTAGGTTTTTGCATTTGTTCCGATGTTTTAATGGTGAGGGAAACTCGGGGGGAGATAACCGCGCACATAGCCCACTTTATGGCGTTTGCTCGCGAAGTCCACAGCGACGGAGCCGTCGCGAATACCCTAATGGACGCGATTCAGGAGTCCATGGGACGCGTAGAAAATTATCAGCGGGAAGGGAGCGGGTTCGTGTCCACCGACGTCCAAAAGGTTCAAATATGCATTTCCGCGGTGAAAACTAAAAAATTCGGATGCAAAGGGGCACTTCCCGATCATTTGGCTAAACGCAGGAACGTGCTGACGAATATTCATTTACCGGCACATAAGGAGGGTGAGTGTTTTAAATACAATACGCTTGCCCTCCTGCACCCGCAGGAAAGTAATTCGTGGAAAAAATGTGAAAACTACTGCCGCGGAGTACTGGTGGCCTAGTCGCTTCCCCGTTTCCTACTCTGATCTGGACGAATTCGAAGATAAAAACAAGATATCCGTGTACGTATACGAGTACGTCGATCAGGGAGTGCACGTGTCGCGATCCCCAAACTCGAGTATGAAAAGAAAATCACTTATTGGCTGTAGATGAACATTTTTTCGGAATCAAGTCTCTCGAGCGCTTACTGATGAGAGACAACAGGCGTTTCGTATGCGAGCGTTGCACGCGCTCTTTTAACAAGGAAGAGAGCATGGCGAAACATCGTCGCCTGTGCGCGGACGTAAACGAAATCATATTGGAATTTTGCGAACCGGGCAAAAACTTTGTAGAGTTTACTAAAATACAGTACAAGCAGCAGTACAACTACGTCGTCGCGTTGGACACGGAGAGCGTACTCGCGCCCAGTGGTGTTGGCATGCAGCGTCACGTCACCTCGAGCTTTTGTGCCGTGCTCGTACGCACCCACGACTCGAAGGTGATGCGCATCAGGGCGCACCACGGTGAAGATTCCGCGAGGCAGTGCGTCAGAGCTTTGATGGAAATGCGGGACGAGATGATCGCCCTGAACGCCTGCCCCGCGGAAATGGTGCTGAATGATGAGCAACGAGCGCGGCACAGAGCTGCCACCCACTGCGCGTACTGCGGGCGGGAGTTCGCGCAAGATGTATCCCGTGTCCGGCACCACGACCATTCCAAGCGTTGTACCGCTGGCGAGACAAATTACATCGCAACGCTGTGCAACCCCTGTAACGTAGCGTGCACGACGCGGGAAAAACTGCCCATCATGGTGCACAATCTGGCCTACGATTTGGCCGGACTACTGCGGGAATTTCACCTTCTCGGGTGGAAGCGAGCTCCCTTCATCGTGGCCAGTTCCATGGAAAAAATCCGATCGTTCGAAATTGGCACCTTCCTATTCAGAGATACCATGCAGTACCTAAATTCGTCGCTGGGAGAGCTCGTGGAAACCGTCAAATCCATGGGGGGCGCAGAGGCGTTCCAATGCCTGAAGCAGGTATTTGGAGACGACTACGAAATTTTGCTTCGTAAAGGTGTATTCCCGTACAGCCACGTTAGCTCGTTCGCGGTCTACGACGAATTGGCTCTGCCGGCAAAATCCGCCTTCCGAAACGATCTGACGGGGGAGGATATAAGCGACGAAGACTATCAGTACGCGCTGCACGTATTTGAACGTTTTGGATGCTCGAATCTGAGGGATTATAATGCATTGTACCTGAAAACGGATGCCCTGTTACATGCTGACGTAATGCAGCACTTCCGGCGCCTGTGCTACGACGCGCGCGGATTGGAATTGCTTCATTGTGTTTCGCTGGCATCCTATTCGTGGCAATGCGCTCTAAATTACACGCGGGCAAAATTGGAGCTGATCATCGCCGAGGACATGTACCGGACCATCGAATCGGGTGTTAGAGGTGGACTCTGTCAGGCGAGCAGGCGTCATTTACGGGCTAACAACCCGCTGTGCAGTGGCTACGATCCCGATAAAGAGGAGGTGTACATATCGTACATAGATTGCAACAATCTTTACGGATTCAGTATGATAAAGCACCTCCCAGTCGGCGATTTCGAATGGGTCGAGGATTTTAGCTCCGTGGATTTTATGCGTCATCCCACAGATTCGGACGTGGGATACGTGTACGTGTGCGATTTGGAGTATCCAAAATCTATCCACGCGCTGACGCGGTACTTCCCCCTGGCTCCCGAGAAGGCGGTCGTCCCGAGGGAATGGCTCTCACCATTCCAGCGAGGGCTCCTCGAAGAGTTAATGTATCAGCCGGCGAACAGCAAAAAGCTGCTGCTCACGTGCAAGGACAAGGTCGAGTACGTGGTTCATTACGCGCTGCTCGCTCTCTATTGTAGACTGGGCATGCGGGTGACGAAAATTCACAGAATTCTAAAATTTCGTCAGGCACCATTCCTGCGTCCCTACATTGAGGACAATGTTGCCAGACGCGTCGCATCGAGCACGACGTTCGAGAAAAATTTCTATAAAATCTCAAATAATGCGGTCTTCGGGCGTACGTTGCTAAATAAATTTAATATGCGAGACATTCGAGTAGCCTTCGATGAGGAGACGGCGAGTCGCCTCGGGAGTCGGGCGGAATGCGCGCGAATGGAAATTTTGTCCCCCGATTGTGTCATGTTCGAAATGCGCAAGAGAAAAGTGCGATGCGATTTCCCCCTGCAGATTGGCTTCACGATTTAGAACTGAGTAAGTTAACCATGTACTCGTTCTATTATGAAACCCTGCTGAGCAAGCTCACTTGTCCGGTGATTACCTGCTACTTTGACACGGATTCTCTGATCCTCGGCCTATTCTGCAAGGACTACGAAGATCAGTTACGCGCGATCGCCGACGACCATTTAGACTTGTCTTCCTTCGATCGTGATCATCCACTGTACAGCGAGAGGAATCGCGGTAGACTTGGCGCGTTCAAAAGTGAAACGGGTAGCGTACCCATCGAGGAAGTAATATGCCTGAAAGCCAAAATGTACTCCATCAAATTAGCCGGGGGAAAACAAATTGCAAGAGCTAAAGGGGTCAAAAAGAACATTGTGCGCAAACACCTCCTCCATGACACGTACCGCGATACCCTATTCAAGCACGCCAGCGTATCGCACGAACAGGTGTCAATAGTGGGAAAGAAACAGTGCATGTACACCATCAGAAACGTGAAAAGAAGTCTGATGGCGTACGACGACAAACGATATCTCTACAATGACGTGGACTCCTACCCGTACGGAAGCTGCGAATATGGTAAGCTCGAGTGGATGACGTAGATAGCGGGATTTCACACGGCATTCTTTCCTCCGTCGCACAGATAATGCGGTGGATGAGTAGGAGTAGCGTCATTTGACCTGCGTCACTGGAAGGATGTGGTACCTCGTTCTCTTCTCGCTCGTCTCGTGCGCACTGGCGTTGGACGCCGGCAACTGTACGGCGAGCATCAAGCTGGAGAAGGATAAGCACACGTACGCGCACGAATGCCCTGGCGACATCTTGGCCATCAGAGAGTGGCACGTGGTACCTATGCGGTCCGGCATTAACCTGGACAGGAACGCTACTGGATCGTTGCGTACGTGCCTTCACTCGCTGGACGTGAGCGACAGCTACGAAGATATCCAGTGCACGCGGAAGTGCCAACTCACGGAGGACGAAATTTTTCTCAGCCGCTGTCCCGGAGACGTCTACATGATCCGTCACTTCCGTGGAACCATGCCCAGCATCAAGGGAATCAACCTCTCCAAAACTGCCATGCTTTTCCTCAAACATGTACTCAATAAACGTTGAAAGGTATTTTTTTCCCTGTCTGTTCGATCTCATAGAGCTATCTGAGATGGGTTAGAACCATCTGAAGCCGCCGCCGCCGCCGCCGCGCGCCGTCTGGTGGCGAGCCAATCGGTATAAGTTTGAACATCTGAGATAGGGCCGCAACGGGTGGGTGCCGGTGAAGGCAGTGGCGGCGGCCAATCAGATGGGGGGGGCTAGGAGAGTGGCTTAGAATGGACCAATCAGATGGGTAAGTTTGGACATCTGAGATAGGGCCGCAGCAGGGGTCGCTGCAGCCGCGCCTGGACCAATCAGCGGTCGCGCCGGCCAATCAGCGTGAAGCCCGCTGGGGTGGAGTCAAGTAATGAACATAAACGGGCGGGGGCGGAGCTATGGTGAACCAATCAACGCGCGATCAGTAGCGGTGGGGGGCGCGCGCGCGGAGCCAAGTAATTAGCATGAAGGGGTGGAGCTACGGTAAACCAACCAATGCTCAGTCAAGGCTTAGCATGAGCCAATCAGCGTGTGAAGTGGGGGCGGAGCCAATTAATTAGCATGAAGGAGCTACGGTCAACCAATCAAAGATCAGTAGGCTTAGCATGGGCCAATCAACGTGTGAAGTGGGCGGAGCTAATGGCGGCCAATCAGATGGCTTTGGATTTGGCTTGTGTTGGCTTAGAACTGGATTGTGTTGGCTTAGAATCGGCCATCTTGGATTAGAAAAAAGAGCCCGTTATAGCGCTCGGTTCTTGTGCCGCTCGGTTCTTATGCCGCTCGGTTCTTATGCCGCTCGGTTCTTATGCCGCTCGAAAATTATACAGTCTATATCTATACTACTCATGCATAGTCAGCACAGTTGAGGCCTTAGTGGATTGCCAACGAACTCTGAACATTCATATGAGGCCTACAGTTTGGTGAAATTCCATAAACACTGCTGTTCACAGTGCCACTGCATGCACAGCTAAAACCTGCATCTCGAACGTATTTTTGTGGTAGTCAGCGATACATGACAACCACGGTCAGTAGCGATGACAGCGATAATCGAGGAGCGGGACATGACGATATTTTGACATAGTTGCTCCAATTCCAGCACTGTGCGACCAGATGTTAAAAGTGGACTAAGATGACAATAGTGCTGCAAGGTCATTTGGAACTGCATTAACTGTTACTACAGATGATAGCAAGATGCCTTAAGCTCAACCCGCATGGAGTGATTTTGCTCGCGTACGTCAATGTGAGTTTTGAGATGCATGCACAAATTTTCACTGTTAAAGAACAGGCACACTTCCCACAGAAAGTTCAGATGTCTCACTTGAGACAATTAATTGCAGAAGAATTGCACAAAGCCATGGGCTACAAATTGCACACTTTAAGTGCAAAAGGCATGTATTGTAAAACTTGCACAAATATTGTATATTCAATTCAGCATTTAGATTTTTTCTTTCTCCCATTTGAGGAGGAAGGAGCACGTTACATACTGAACGTTGTTAGCTAGAGAAGCTATATTACTCTGTGCACAACTGCATTACAATGCACTAGGATGCCAACTTACTTCTTCAAGTTCCTGAATCCTCTGCCTGAGTCCTCGCATGGTCTCCTGACCCTCTGCTTCCCTTAATTTAACAGCAACCAGTTCACCCTGCAGAGACTTGAGCAGATCTTCTGCTTGACTTTCCATTGAAGAAGGCTGAGTCTGTGCCTATGCAAACACAGCAAGACTGTAACTCAAGTCCTGACAGAACAAATTCCACTTTATTCAATGAGAATGTGATGTGTCAACAACAGTATCCAAAGCCCCTAGCTGTCTGCCGTGGAAAAAGTTGGATTTACAAATCTGCAGGATTCTGCGAGCGAGAGAAAACAAGCAAAAAACAAGTGTGGCATTCTCCCAAGGTCGCATACAGACTCATCCCACACGCTTTTCCAGCCATTTGCACTTTTTCAGTGCGCAAAGAAAACCCGACTCAACTATGCCACCTCTATGTCTCTTTCCGGGCATCCCTGCTGTTAAATTTTCTTTGGCACACTGAAATGCTGGCAATATCAAGCATTGCATTCACTACTGATCAAGTTTAACACACAAAAATGTTGCAGATCGATTGAGATCTTTACATAAATTCTGTCGGACATCGAATATTCTGCAAAAAACTGCAGACTCTTACGGATACAGCGGACGGCCAATTCAGCAAAACTTGACGGAATCGTGGAAAGCCACGGGCTCTGTCTATCTCCACCTGTCCGTGCAGACAGGTGGGGCATTAATTTTTTGTACCCACATCTACCATCTTCACACATCAGCTACGCTCAAACTTTCCCGGTTTCTTTTGAAATAGGGAAGAGTTGGCATTGGCAATAGGGAAGAATTGGCAAGAATTGGCCGTGTTTGGCATATTTCATAAAATGATAACAGCAAAAATATTCAGAGGAATAACCAGCATTGCATGAAAAGATTTAAAATCAAATTCGCAAACACCACGGCTATCCACTGACTTCTTACTTAAATACACTACTTCATATTAGTTGTATCACTTAACCCATAAGTGACACATTGTTTTAGTGAGAAGCAACCCCAGTGTGCAGAATGTGTAGAGCGCATCAGTTAAGACTGTACATTGTTGCATTCCCATCACGTTCATTTTTCAGGTCACTGCTGTTACAATTTGGAAAGCAAACGAGTCAGATGAGCTAAACTAAACTGTGGTGTTTGGGAATATAGAAAATATATGTAGATAAGTAGAGCTCGTCCATTACATTCTTAACCTCGTAACTGTTGTTTACACGGTTAATGCGTTAATTACGCTTCTGCTGACAGGCAAGCCAAGGGAAACATGTCATGGTAATGGCCTCACTAGAAATGAGCCATCAAACAGAATTTCTTTCCTCATTATTTTTATTCCTTCGGAACCAGCCCTTTTTTCGTAGAATATTGTATATATATATATTATATCTCTCGATATTTTACAGAATTATACAGGGATTTCAATCATTCTGCAACATTTTCGCAAGTTAACCCAAGTCAGTTGCGACTGCAATGCCTGACACCACCGATAATGCTGGCACTTACATGACTGAATTGTGCCGCAATGAAAGGAAATTTAACTACTGCAACGTCTGCAAAGAGATTGACAGGGATGAGTTGAGTTGAGTTTTGTTTGCACAGTTACAAAGGCTGGAAAAGCATGTGGATGATTCAGTATGCAATCTTGGGAGGATGCTGCTCTTTTGCGTTTTCATTCTTTTTTTTTGCTCTTCAAAAACGAAGAAAAAAGAAGATTTGCAAATTCCACTTCGCAGAAAAGTAAATTTTCGGTCACAGAAAGCTGGCGGCTTTACCCATAACAAGCATGCAGACCAACGAAACTGAGTAAGAAACGCAAAAGAAATTGCCCAATGTTATGCAATAAGTTATGCAGTACTATCACACTGTGCAGATACTGCACATTTCTGCTCAATTTGGAAATAATTACAACAATGATGTCCTCTTGTTCACCTCATGAAGTTCTTTGATTTGGTTGTGTGCTTTCTCCAACTCTTGCTGGACTGTAAGCTCTTGCTGCTTGAGGGCAGCAAGCTCTCGCTTGATGATGTAATTGTCTTCCGCCTCTTGTGCTCGGACAACCTGACCCTGAATCAAGCGGTCAGCAAGTGAGGAGCTTTCCTGAAGGAAGAAAGAGAAAAAAGATGGGAACATGCGTCACCAGCCTTCCAAATTTCAGGATAAACACGCTAAAACAGGGCCATCATGTATCTGTGGAAAGAATCTATAGCAAAGAGCTTGCACACCACAGTGATCATGAGGAACTTATTCTTTATACTGCAGACCCGCGGTTGGCGACGCATATTTCTTACGCTAGACAACGGGTTTTCAAGTCAAGATATCTAGACTCGACACTTGACAATGAACTCAAGGTGGTGGCAAACATAGCACAGAATAGAATACAGTTTCATGCATGTTAATACCTGCAACAGCTTTTATTTTTGTTTGTGTGTGCATGTGTGTATTTGACATTTCTTTATTAATATACTTCAGAAAATGTTAAAGTTACAAAGTATCTTTAGGAAGAGGTTGTATATCTAAAACTAGTTTCAGAACATTGTGAATATCAAGAACAGATATTCAAGAAACTCTTTGGTTAAATGAAGTATGTATCAGAGGACACAAGTGAAAATACACTAGTTATATTTAGGGCCCTGTGTTTTAGAGGTAAACCCGTTTTGAACCCATGGTTTGCATCATCATCACTTTGGGTAAAGACCAAACCCCCCCCCCCCCCCAAAGACTAACTTGGCAAAGTGCCAATTCAGTCACTAATATGGGCACTGGGGGACGCTATGCATTGCACAGTCAGCACAGCCGTAGTGCTGAATTATGTTCACTCTAGAATGCAACAAGCACTCGTTTATACCCCCCCCCCCCCCCCCATAACCTAGGGCTATGTGAATATTTGAAGTATTCAATATTCAGGCCAAATACAGTAATGATGTATTCGACATTCTATTTGAATAGTGTTAAGTCCAATACATCAAATTAATTCGAGTCATCCATCACCCACTACAATGGCGTGCACATCTGGCTGTTTCGGTTTCTACAGGCTAAAAAGCGGCACTGATGGTCTTTGGTTCTAATTTGCGCACACTGGGGCGAATCCAATGCAATCCGACAAAAGCCCAAAACTTTTATGGGGAGTTGGAGCGTAGTTCTGTATGCAGATGAAGGTTACGCATCGTGTGTGCCTTATTTTGTGGTGTACTATGAAACGACTCAAGCCTACGCCCTACTACTGTACGACTAAACCGCATACCAAGCGCAAAAGAATGGAGCATATTTTTCTACTTCAAAACGTAACTAGTCGCTCACGACGACGCGCATCATTTCAAGAGTGGACTTGGAAGTACTGCTTTACGTAGCATTTCTTTAAATTTTGCTTCAGGGCTAGAGGAAACCTGAAAGAAATTACAGGCAGTGATAACATGATGCGCCACGAAAATCTAGCACAGTGTCTCGCAAGTTCAAAGTAGTAATAACTGGTCAACTCTGGCCACCAGTGGGTAGTTCGTGGCCAATTGTTACTGAAAGCTATGAATTAGATAGGATAATCGATTTTCTGCAAATTTTGTAAGTTTTCTGTAGTTTTTACGACGTCTGTTATGTCATGTCATATCATAAGAAAAGCATGTTCAGCAAAGAACTGCACGGGCTTTCTAAAGACCTTCTCTCTCTGTTTCATGTTTTCTCCTGTTTGGAAGTTATGCAATTCAAAATGCCATTACATGTTGAATGGTTTCCCTGCACCCAAAGTATACGCAGCAGCTACTGCAATACATCACAAATACGACAATGGCCATACTGATCCATTATGTGAATGCTCATAGATGTTTGTTCATTTGTTTGTAAGAAAGTTTTCTTTCTTTTTAAGAAAGATATTTTACAAGCCATAGCTTTCTATGCAGTAGTACATGTAGCAACATTTGAATGTATTCAATTCAATATTACTCAAAGAAATACAGTAAAATCTCGTTAATTCAGATTTCAAGGGACTGCAACAAAAATCCGAATTATCGGGGTTTCCGAAATAACGAATTTATGCCAAAAATAGCTGATCTTTACTTTTTTTTACATCCATCACGCTCACAAAGGTTTATTTATGAAAAGCTGGTCAACAATTGCCTGTTTGTTTGTTGCCAACAGGACGCCCGCAACCAGTTCCTCAGCACAGGTGCCATCGAGGCCGTCGTAGAAGTCCTCGAGGGTGGCTAGGGCCAACTTTTCGGCTTGGGCACACATCAGAGGTCCACTGAGCGGTAGTTTTGCATCATGAGTGTTGGTTATCAACTTAAGAAGTGTGTCCTGAACTTGTGGATGAGCAGCGGTGTGGAACCTCTTCCCACTTTCCCTGAAACTTTTCAGTTTCATAAGCTTGGAAGATCTGCGCCTCATTTTTAACGCAAGTCCCCAGTGTGCTCCGGTTGATACCAAACTTCTGCATTAGTTCTTGCTGAGAGAGCCCGTCCTTCAGGGATCTGATAATTACCACTTTTGGCGCAAGGTCTTTCGCCTCGTATTTCCCTCTTTTTGAGTGAGCAAGCATTGGCCTTGTGCAGTCCGAACGCTCCCAATGAAGTATTAACGCCACGAAGAGTAGTGAGGAAGTGTGGCACACGTGCACACACGTGCAATATGGCACACGTGCAATATGCGTGGCACACGTGCAATATGAGAGGGAGAGAGAAGGAGATCGGGTGATGACCTCTCTCGATGGGCACTTGCGTCACTTGTTTTCGCGTCACTCGTTTTCACGTTTGTAAAAGCCGATTTACCAGCTGGGATCTCAATGGGATTTTAATGCGCCACTCTTTTTCACGTTTGTGGCAGCCGATTGTCCGGCCCGATATCTGAATTATCTGGAGCCTGCAGAGTTTTTACCGAGTTAATTAGAGTTTCCTGCCACAAAAATACGTGGCAGTTTCGATGGGACTAACTGACAGAGCCGAATTATCCGAAATTAATGGGCCCGAACTAACGAGATTTTACTGTATTACCACACTGAACTGAACATCAGGACTGAATTGAACATATTTTTACATCGACAGCCGTTAACAGGAAGGTCTCGGGAAATCACTGTGACTGTATCACAAAACCCTCCCACTTCTTTTCTGTTCTTCTTTCGTCTGTTGACGGTGACATAAAACAAGTTAAAATAAGCTAAAGCTAACAAAAGCAGTTTTGACATACTCAGAGATGGGTACGCTGTCCCGAAAAGTGTCCTGCTTTTGTCCCAATTTTAGTAACATTTCTGTCCCGCTAATTCCAGCTCTACACATCACCACTCACTTCACAGACAACGAGGCAGTACTCATCACTCTAAAAGTACCTGCGCATATATCAGTGTCATACGTAAAAGTGCCAACGTCCACACACAACAGCTACCGCTGAAATCCACGTTACACAACTGTAACCATCCTGTAATTATTTTTTCTACAGGCTCAGCCTTACATGCGTGATATGTGTATGCATACAAATCCTATCAAGGGCACTTACTTGTTCTAAGTGTTCTATCCTTTGCCTCAGGAGCCTGTTCTCTGTACGAAGCCTCTGCACAATGAAGACAAGGTGAATAAGCCTTTTTATATGCATCAATGCATAGAGCCTGAAGTTTTCGGAAAATATTTTTTTCCTATATTCCGGGGGTAAAAATCGGGTAAATAAACATGTGCACTAAATTCGTGCAAATTTGGGTGGAAAAACTTCCAGTATGCTAAATTCGGGGAGAAATCGGGCTCAGTTGCTCAAACTAACTGTAGTGGTTTGGTACAAGCGTAACTGCATTTGCTGCCAAACAAGTAAGTTAGTGCTTTACTACAAATATCCCAGTGAGGGCAATTTGCCGGGTAAAAATCGGGTTTCACCCTAAAGAGGCAACCTTCAATTCGGGGTGAAAATTCGGGGAAGAATCGGGTTAAACCCCAAAACTTCAGGCTCTATCAATGCATCAACTACAGGACTGAGGATGATAAGAGAAAAAGATCTGACAGCACAAGTAGAAACTCATGTGCTACATGAGATAATGTTAGTGTGCAAAGTCGAAGTGCATCACTTACTCTAAGCTCTACCATTTCTTCGTGTTCTTTGGCTTTCAGAGCTGTGTACTCTTTCTCTAGCCTGCAGTAAGGACAGAAGGGAGTTACCAGCATGTTCAGATCTCAGTTGCAGTGGAACACTTATGAGGAGAAGGGATGTTTGAGGTACAATATAAATGGAGAACACATTGTCTTCAAGTGAAGCTTGTGTTCACTTAAAGCACTCGTGAAACGACATTCGGGACCGCTTGAAACCCTGCTTACTGTCTTATCAGTGCACAATTTAATGTTTTAATACAAAGAAACTGATTCTGTATGTAACATGTTGAAAAGTCTTAGGCCTGTAAAGGCTAGCAAAAAGGCACTTTAATTTTTCATTCTCTCGCACTGTACTAGGTAAAATCTCAACAGTAGTATCAGCCTACCACCTCTGTCCCCTTGACCTTTACTAGCAGAGCATAGAGATGGTGAGGCTGTACGACACAATGGGTTAAGTATTTGTACTTTTCGCATGTTATCATAAGCTGGAATGTGTTGCCCAAATTCAATGGGATGATGAGCCTCTCCACAGATGAGGCTTATGCTTTCATTGAAGGTTTCAATTGCTTGGGATATACTTGCTAATGACCATATATATTCTTTAGGTCTCGCTATTAGTCAAATATATTTTCGATGGCTACTGCGCTTTATACTGTGTATTGTTGTTATTGTGAACCGGGTTCTTTTACAGTTTTGACTGTCTGCACATCTTAATTTCTTTTTAAGGGAAGTGCCTCAGGATGAGAGCCACCAATATTCTAGGCACCCACCTCATTATCACTATTTTATCATTGTTAATTGATGGTTTACTATTGGGTATACGGGAGATTAGCAGTGTTCTAACCCCCAGTAGTAATCCCCTTTGGGAGTAATATTATTGAAAAAAAATTGAAAATTCAATGTACAACAACGTCCAAAAACTTCGCCGTGTGAAGAACAGCGCGTTCTTGGGTAAGCAGTCGGATGTGCTGCCGCGAAGCACAGTATGACGTAGAGGCAGTCTGGGAGAGAGAGACACCCTATCTGCACTACCAGGCAGAGCACTGCAAAGGGCCAAGCTGGCCCAGCCCACAGGCCGAAATTGGGCCTCAAAGTCCATTTGACTGTGGGCTCGGGTTCAGTCCGAGAGTTCTAGGGCTCGAGTTTGGCCAAGCTTTTGTGAGCCATTCTTTAACATTGTTTAATCCTTTTCATTTGGAAAATAAAGCAACAAAGTGCCTGGACCTTTTCTTTGTTTTTCTGATTAAAAAATGCCAATCAGAATGGATATTCTCCTCACTTGATGAGTTGTCAGACAACACTCCCTAATATACGAAATAAATTCCACAGACTTTTGCAGGCAAGACTTACTTTTTTACTTTCTTGCTGTTGTATTTCACTTGGAGTGCAAGGTTGATGAGGTAATCGGGATCTGTTTCACATTTTGATGGCATTTCCTTTTGGAAATACTGCACACAAAGAGGGACATGAAGTATGCGAAGTGTACAGCACAAGCGCACAAAGCTGTACATTATGTTGCAATGTGAGTAAAATTGTAAAGTGTAAAAAGATCACCTTTAACATGCCTTCCATGTCTAGCTGTAGGATATCTTCCTTACAGTACTGGAGAATGGCAATGGCTATCCTGAATATCATTTCCATTCCCTATAAGGCAAACAACTACCATTAAGACAACTTCACGATGCTATCCCACATGATAGATTCGAGCAATTACTGTCATTTCAAGCACGCATTAAGAATACAAATTGCATAATTACGGCTTTGTGCGGTCAGACTCAGAAGGAAAATCTGAAAAACCCACTGCAATATCATTCTAAAGGAACAGTGAAAGGCCAGAGTGCAGCTCGAAGCGCGGTTTAATTAATCGAACATTCCGTCAAGGGTGACAGTGCAAAATATTTTTGCCAAATGGTGCCTTATCACACCGCAATTCAGTTTACAAATGCATATCACAACCAGAAAAATCTGCACTGTTCTGGGTGGCTTCACCTCTGAGGCACACTGACAAAAGGAGGAAAAATTTAAGTGACCACAGACCTATCACCAGGGGTCACCCATACTGTCAACCAGAGCTGCATAGCTCCCAGGCTGTCACACGGGTGGGCAGTCTCCAAGGATCATCTAAACCAATGGCCATCGAATATGCACCACCAAGCCTGTCAACTTCTCGAGGGGCACGGGATCCAATGCTCACTGCGGCAGGTTCACGTGCTACACGCATATTCAATGGCCATTGGTTTAGATCAGTGTTTCTCAACCGGGGTTCCACGAGCCTTGTCCAGAGTTTCCACAAACAGGACATACCACATTTACAAGAATTCGAGACGACTCAGATTCTAAGAGGACCCCCTCTCTACCTACCCCAAAATTAAGAAACAATACTTTTGGTCCAATACTTGTTCTCAAAAACACCTTATTCGTCGCCCACATCGTCGGCATCACTATTCGCTCTGTCGAAGCCTATCCGGAGCACGTCATCTTCTGCTCCGTCCATCGTGTTTGAAATCCTGCACTTCTTAAACGCGCGCACAATGAGGATCTCTGGAATGGCCTTCCAGGCTTCCAAGACCCAGGATACTAGCTGGCTGAGGGAGGACCGCTTGCGATGGCCGTAGTCAGCAAGGGCCTTCTCAATATCTCCGTGCCATCCATTCCTTGGACCACTGAGGGCCTTGTGAATCCATGAGCAGTCCATGATTTTCTCTTCCTGGCCCAACCAGCAGCACATTTGCTTCCAGCCTCCACATTGTTTCCTGTAGCTTTCACTTCTATGATTTTCCGCTTGAAAGCAGCAGAATAAAACGTACGCCTTGGTGCCGTGGCAAGTAGCGCGTGCTGAGACCACTGGAGGAATGCACCTGTAGTTTTGCCTGATTTGTCTGTTTGCTATTGTGGTTCGCATCCGCGGCGAGTGGTGTCGCCAGTACCACACTGTGCAGTTTCGGTTTCAGTATGTTTAGGTGTCGTAGAAAATGTGGAAAAAGGCGTCCAGGGAACGGGTGGTCTTGCTATCTCAGAGGTGTAATATGGCGTAGATGTTGTTGATGAGCCAACATAAGCACGTTTGTCCACATACATATCGCAGATGACATCACGCGAGAGTCTGACAGTAATGGTCACAAGTGGGTTTTTACCAGTCGCTCTTTGTGATGGGGTCAATACACACTGAGAAATAGCGACCCACATTCTCTACTTCGGATGCGTTATCAGGGTGTCTACCAAACTACAGCCATCAAATTCCCTGACTATTTCAAGCAAATTCCCTGCCAAAAACAAAAGGGAACTTGGTGCCTGCTCCTACGTTTTGATACAGATCCGTCATAAAGCAGACCATTTATTACGTATTAGTGAGGATATCCTACTTTTCTGCCTCAGAGCTTGCCGTACTGGCGAACTGCTACTCGCGGTAACGTTGCTGCGTCATCGCCGCTCAACCACCGATCGGCACTCACGATTCTCCGCGCATCATCACAGCACTTGTCTGCGATTTTCCCTGACTTCAGCTGCTTTTTGGCCAAATTCCCTGACAATCCCCTGACTTTTCCAGTCACATCAAAATTCCCTGACAATTCCCTGTTTTCCAGGTTTTCCAGGTTGGTAGACACCCTGGTTATCCCAAACGCATTAACCTCGAGAAAGGGGGGAAATTCAGGATGGATGGAAGGATGTGACGCAATGTTGGGTGCGTTCGTCGTTCAGCCGCCAAGATACAAGCCAAGATACACAAGTCAGGATGCCCCTTGAGGCCTATTGTCTCATTCGTTGGGTCACCGACATACAACCTATCCAAATACTTGGTGGAACTCATAGCTCCGGTCATTGGTAACAACAGCCTGACGGTCCGCAACTCGAAGGAGCTTGTAGAGTTGGTCCGGACGCTAGTTCTCAACGAAAATGAGGTTATGGTATCCTTTGATGTGGTGTCTCTGTTCACCAACGTTCCCAAAGATCTCGCGGTACAGGTGGCGGAGGCAAGACTACGCCAGGACAGCAGCCTGCCATCTTGAACGTCGCTCACAGTTGAAGAGGTGGTTATTCTTTTGAGGTTTTGCCTCAATCAGACGCACTTCACCTTCAACGGCAGGACTTACCACCAGGTCGACAGTTGCCCGATGCGTAGCCCCGTGTCAGTCACGTTAGCTAATCTTGTCATGGAGCATATTGAAGAAACTGCCATGGAACGATTTTGCCATCCGGTCAAGTTCTATCGCCGCTACGTCGACGACACGTTCGTGATTCTCAACAGTGACCACGTTAATGAGTTCCACTCGGTTCTAAACAGCATTGAGCCATCGATCAACTTCACTTATGAGATGGAACAAAATGACAAGCTTCCTTTCTTGGATGTGTGTGCGTGCTGATGTAGCTCGGGAGGCATTCAAACGTGTGTCTACCGAAAGCTTCGTGATACCGGCAGTTTCCTTGGTTTTGACTCACACCACCCCACGGAGCACAAACGGAGTGTGGTACTAACATTATTTCGCTGATCTGAACAGTTATCATCTTGCACAAAGTTACGGGCTTCTGAGGACGCAACGATCGCCGATTCCTTGGACAAACGTGGCTACCCATGCAGGTTTATTGAGGACACTCGCAAACGCATGCAAGCATCTGGACCGCAGGATGGGAACCGCACCCGTCAGACATACATTGTCATCCAGTCAATTATAACAGTCGAGGAAAGTCACAGACGGGCGACATGACTCGCGTGTGACGTAGGGAAGTTTTTGTTCCTTTTTCCTGCGTTTTTTTCTTCTCTGCTCACGCACCACTTACACCTGTTTGAACAGTGCTGCTCCACACCACGGATCACGTGACCGGGGACCACGTTACGTCTCGGCGTCCCCTCGTTCTGGGATACCCTCTTCACACGAGTGAAGGATCTTCTTAAAGGTGTGCAGAACAGAGGCCTTGTGAGCACTCTGTAGGTCACCTGCACTCGTTCTTTTACAGGAGCTAGTATTATTTCTTGCAGAACACACCGCAGCAAAAAAAAAAAGTTGAGGGAGTCACCTCTGTGCTCCTTTAAAGTATTTATGTACAGTAATTAATTACTCGAAATGTAATTAATTACTTAATTACAGTAACTTAGAGTAGTTAATTAGAGTAACTTAATTACTCATAGTTGAATACCTCACAGTTCTGCTGTCCACCGGTGTAGAAGAACTCACCTCAGAAAGAAAAAGGTCCATGACTCGGCATGCTAAAGTGTGCGGCAAACAAGATGTGAACAGAGTGAGGAACCAGGATGATGCATACATTGAAGTGTGAAAGCTCTGAGCTTGGAAGTGCATGTGGATCTCTGGTACCAGTTCCTAGAAAAAGAGAAACATAGAAGGCCATGGTAAGCCTTCAAATTCCCTCCAGGTTTCCACAGACTATATTTTAAGCAAATTTCCTGACCCAAACAAAACTGAACTTTGTGCCTGCTCCTACATCTTGACACAGGTCACTCATAAATTAAGTCATTTACTCAATAACTAGGGAGTGACTTTTTCGGGTTAAATGCCTTTCTCAGATTGGTGGGGTAAAAATCGGGCGCGGAGAAATCAGGCGATAATTGTGCCTTCGGGTGTTATCGGGTGTTTTTGTTTCTCCTCTTGTCTGTTAAGACCTTTCCTGTAGGGGTGTGCGAATCCGAATAATTTAAGTCGAATCGAATATCGAATCAAATGAGGGAAAACATTCCGAATACCGAATCGAATATCGAATATTCGTGCAAAATTTACAATATGTGACTTTCGCACTAAAAGTTTCCATTTTGTGGCCAACTAGCCCATGGCTTTAGGGTAATTTTTCTTGCATTAACAGTCACGAGAAATGCAATTCTTCTGTTTAAAGCCCCTACTCTTTAATTTTACATGAGCTTTACATGAGAGTGCTTCCTGCTTTTCAGGTGAGCCTACACTTACTGAAGTACTGGAGTGGTAACCTTCATTTCAAAATTTTATGTCAGACAGTAGCATGTTATACGGATGAGGCTGTAATTGTTTCAGACAACCACAGACCATTTGTGAAACAAATGAATTTGCATCCTGCCTCAGCTTCGCCATGAACACCCTTTAGTTTCTTTGCACTCGCCCTAGGAAGTTGCACTACTGAAATTTTAGACGTAAAGGACATCTTTAAGACACCCTTCTTGTTTGTGAGCTGTAGTCATTATTCAAGAATCCTAACTTTTAAAGGCAACCTCACAGACATCAAATCAAAGTGCCTCGTCGGCACCGCTAAACTGCATGTTGGAGGGGCGCCACCCCTTCCACAGACGATGTCTACAAAACTAACTTTGGATAACGTTATCTTAAACGAAACACCATCCCGCCTGTGTTGGTCCTGCAGTAAGGGCAATTTCGTAAAGCAGGCTTCACCTCATGCACGGAAGCATCAGGTGAAGCCCACTTTCGGGTTGTATCGTTCATATTCATGGAATAGTCGAATATTTGAAAAATCGAATATTGGATATTCGATTCGCGAATCGAATAGTTTGAGCGTTTGATATTGATTCGAATTCCAGAATTCGAATATTCGTACACCCCTACTTTCCTGATCTCCTTTTTTTTCTTTTTTTTTGCAGAATCGGGACCTTCCAGCGGTAATCCCCGAAGGCATAGACAGTGTTGACACACATTGGTGTATTGCTGGGAACGTAAGTGACCCATTCTTACATGTGTTACACGTGGTGACCTTTGTTCGTCTTCAGTGGAAACGTCACTTGAGGATTTCATAGTGACTGGAATTCGGGGAGAAATCGGGTTTAACCCAAATCGATCGGAGGTCAGTTTGGGGGGAATAACCGGGCAGAATCGGGTTTAACCCGAAAAAGTCACTCCCTATCAATAACTGAATGATATGGATAATCTATCATGGTGTTTACCAAACTGCACTATTTCTAAAGGTTTTCACTGACTATTTCAAGAAAATTCTGACCAAAACAAAAGGGAATGTGGTGCCTTCTACTATGTCTTGATACAAATCACTCATACAAGAGATGATTTACTGTATAAGTGTTTTTTTTTGTTGTTGTTGTTCTTCATGTGGAATTATTTTTCGCGTGTGCCCCAAGATCGCGAATTTAAGTTCCCATGCACGTGACAACCGATATGACACTCAGGACGAAGAAGAAAATTTGCAAGTCAAAACAAGTAAGAACAACGGTAGTGGATAAGTAGAGCCTGAAGTTTTCGGGAAATATTTTTTTCTAAATTTGGGGGGCAAAAACCAGGTAAATAAACATGTGCTCTAAATTGATGCGAATTCGGGTAAAAAAAATTTCCAGTGTGCTAAATTCGGGGAGAAATCGGGCTCAGTTACTCAAACTAACTGTTCTGGTTTGGTACAAAAGGTCATGTAACTGCATTTGCTGCCAAACAAGTTAGTGTGCATTCTTACAGACGTCTCAGTGAGTGCAATTTGACAGGAAAAAATTGGATTTCACCCTAACGAGGCAACCTTCAATCAAGTGTGCAAATTTGGGGAAGAATCGGGTTAAACCCTAAAACTTCATGCTCTATGGATAAGTACTTATTAGGGGCCAAACTACCCATACGTAGAACTCATTATCAAGCTTAGGCTCACCATCGCAGTCCATCAGCTGCACACCATCACTATGTCATGATGTTGTTAGGGATGAACAAATATTCGGAAGTTTTGAACATAGACTCAAATGATCATATATCGATCTGGTTGTCGAGCTAAATGGCAAAATTGGAAAATATTCTGAACTTTTCACGAAGAGAACTTGGATCTTGTAGCACACTTCTAAGAGAAAAGCGAATTTTTTAATGGGGGATTTCTCAGGATGTGGAAAGAAGTAGAGGTCTGCGAATATTCGAAATTTCGAATATGAATCGATATTTGCAATATTCGATTCGGATTCGTACTCTAAAATTTTATGTTCTAAGTTTTCGAATATTTGGTTATATTATAATATAGGTATTAGTACATTAGACCTATATGTCTTCTTTAGTTATATAAATTATAGAGAATAAAATTTATATATCACGTTCATCATGCCCTTCCCATGGTACACATGGTTTTCTTCCCTCATCAACTTGATATTTCATTTTTCACTTTTTGTAATACTTTTGTTATGCGTTACTATTGTATTTTTCTTATGTGCTTCTCGCCACTCCACTATGTAATACCCCCTGGGGTCTTTAACGTACTTAAATACATAAATAAATTTGTAAAAGATGGAATTTTTGAATTTTTTTCTTTTTCAAGTATCATAGCAGCTTACTACAAAACTGTTGTGGGCTGCACGCTGGAATTTGTACAGTGCAGTAGTGGCGACAAACATTAATTTAAACAGCTACAAAGTGACACACAGAGCTTTCAAGGTACGCTCATCTGTGAACGCACCGCTACAGGTTCGGGTAGCAAATTTTCCGTAACCAAAACCAAACCGAAACTAGTACACAGTTGTGTGCAGCCGCCATTAAACTCTGCCCCAGGAAAACGCGAAACTGGAGTACGCTTCATGCATCGTCAGCACAGTCACGGCTTTAGTGTATTTTCAACAGACTTTGAACATTCGTGTGAAGCCAAATTCTGGTTAAATATCGAAATTTTGTTGGCGATGAGCTGAACGCTGCTGTCCTAGATTTTGCACTTTGTAGGATGGCTTAACCTATATACGTGTAGTTCTACTGTAACATAGAGGAGAAGAGATGAATACCTGCACGAGACACTCCAGCTGAAACATGCACAGTCCCAGTTCAGCCATGCTAGGTTTGTAGATTTCTCTGAGCCGATAATCCTGCATCATTCGGGCAAGCACCGCAAACGTCTCTTCCTCTGGCATCTGCACAGACACCAACCCATTCAATATGCTGTTGAAGCAACAATACTTAAAGCAGCACAGAAGTCATTTTTAACACCTGCTTTTTTTTTCATATCAACCTGTTAAGCAGGCCAGCAAGATGCATCTTGAGAAGTAATTCACACCACAGACTCATAATTATCGCAGCAACTGAATTTAAAGCGCGCCGCAAAAAGTGATCACGCACAATGGCGGTGGAGAGCAGTACCAGCCTGTGATCTGCCTGGGACCTCATGCTGACGCTACAGGGGCCACGCTCGCTGATTGGTCCAGAAAAATTAGTATAATTAAGGCCCTTCCTTTTCTGCGATTCCACGATTCTGCAAAAATTCGCGGAATTGTGGGTCTGCCGCGGAATATGAGGTGTTGTGCAGAATTTTGCAGAAACCACGTGCTTAACTCAGTTTACGCGCGAGATCAACGGACTTCGCTCGCACCGGGTCAGCTTGTGTTACAGAATAGATGTGCCAACCGGATAAGGTCGCCAGGCCGTGATATGACCCTATCTGTGTGCTGGAACAACCCTCTAACATATTGGGATTCTGGAGTGGAATGCAAACGCTGACCCCTGCTTTGGTGTCCATAGCTGTCAAGTACCTCTGTGTGACTGTAAACTCTGTGCATGCAGAGAAGTCACTTAGCAAGTACAATTTCATAGTCAGTGACAAACGTCACTCCCTCTCAGAAGAAAGTACAATGTGCCTTGTTACACTAAGTCACAAAAGTTTTTGGAGTTGTAACCGTGTTCCTCCACACTAGAGCTAACAGAGAGTATTTTCTGTCTGAACTAGGGCAATTTGCCTTTTACCGCGAAAAAATGCAGAATTCATAGTTCCCTGCTGCGGAATTCAGGATTTGCCGCAGCAGAAAAAGAAGGGCCTTAAGTATAATCTTACTAGCAATACAAACCTGTTTAAGTGATACTTGTAAGACAGGACATTTGAGAAAAGAATAGGGTCATCCATAACACCCAGTGTGCAAAAACATTAGTTTAAAGACCAGAAAGTGCAAAGAGACTGGATGGTGACGAGGCAGGGTATAATGCCACGCACATTTTGAAGGCTCAACCGGATTGGGCAATAGACATCGCACGATGGTGAACCATATCAATCACTCCATGACATTACAAGAGCCATTAAACAATGATTCACACGCAGCTGATGCTGAAAATCGCGTTACAATTGCATAACCATCCCTTCAATTTTGTTACTTTTTTATGCTGTCTGTGCTGAAGACGATGTTGCTGCTAATACTGCTGAAGCGTGAAATGGCAATGTCACGTTAGTCTAGATGGTCGATCAATCTCCATCTTCGCCTACACTAAAGAGTTTATCGCAGTACATTGACTTCCTTACTTGAAGTTGAGGTCGACATTTGAGACAACGGCTTTCATCTGTTAAAGCATTACGAAATATCGGACAATGATCGGGCACATTATTCTGCAGTGTATTTCTGCTGCTGGGGAGAGAGTAAGTCCCAAAGACCATGCAAGTACGAAGCGCAATGAGTACGAATAATCGAGCATGACTTCAACCATCCAAATTAGTGGACGCCAAAACATGTTGGTTCTATGTGGCACCTGACGGTGCAGACAGTTTTGTCCGAAAAATTGGAAGACCCAAGTTTTTTTCTTTTTTTTTGTGATGAATGTTTTGTATTCTTTTTTCATGTGTGTGTGTGTTGAATTATCAGTTGGTGACTGTATTCTGGAATGAAGTGGGATAACTTCGATGTGCACTTTGTTTCTAGCCAAAAAATTTTTCGGTGACTCGAAGTTGAATTCAAGAAATTAAATTTTTTTGAAACAAAATTGATAAAATTACTCGTAGGATGTGACAAAAATCCTTTACACATAAATGCAGTTGTCTGCTTACTTTTACATGGCATATCCTTCTCACGAGAATTGTTCGACATGGTTAATGAAACACCCTGTATAATTGTACCATATAACGACACAAGGGCCTACGCACAAATGACGTGGCCCCCCAACACCTGAAGTGCCAGAAGAGGGCGTTATTTGCTCGTCTATTCCACCGCACTCAACATGAAACACGCACCTGCAGAAGAAGCAGACCCACGATGAAAGCACTGCCTTGACAGTAGCCCACTTCTCTGTCGTGGAGAGAATAAGCCTTCATCACGTTGAAGAGGCCCTCCTGACCGGCGCCGTCCTTGTCGCGGAAGAACTCGTGCTCCGGATATGTCCTAGCAATATCCCGGCGAATCACTTTTTCGCAAGGAGACGTGCCTTTGAGGTATTCCGCATAACGCTCCCGCGCAGGACATGTTTGTGCATTGCACAGCAGCTGCCACACGATGGCTCGGAAATGTTGGGGGACACCCTTGCGGACCTGCTCCTAAAGGGATAGGACATTGTCCTTGTCAACACTGACCACGACAAGGTCTGCAACCACAACACCTGAGGTGCCATTAGCATAATATGAGCACAATCGTAAAATTCGAGACAAAAATATTTTTTCGCTCTCATCTGACATCTCTGCTCGTCTACTGCATCCAAAATGTTCGCCTGTCTGCAGAATATGCAAACTTAATATCGAACGATAATATTTCTATATTCTGCATTATGGCTAGGATTCAAGATTGACACACCTCTCAATTTGTGACATCATCACATGCTTAGGGTTCTTCATTTTTTGGGTTAAACTCGATTTTTCACAATAGTTCCCCCCCACCGCCACAAATTTTCAAGGATTCGGGTAAAACCCGATATCTACCCGAAGTTCTTATGGTCCTTCAACTTGTCGTTCTACAGGGTGGGACACTGAAGTGTGCCACATTTCCGTCACTTCGTAAGAAAAGAAGATGAAGTCCAACTCGCCTGAAATTCTGCACAAAGAGAGACATCTTCCTTAAGTTTTTTTAGCATTCCCTGCGGACATCGTCCGTTCGCAAACACAGGAGATAAAAATTGTTCGAGCTTTTGACCCCATGCATTCTCTATGGCCTATTCCCGGTTATTTTGGGGACACTTCGTTGGCAAACCATGTTTCACAACCAGTTTCGCCACATTGCACACAGGTGGCGCAAGGCTCGCTCAAAGAGTTTCGGTTTCGCTTGGCACCTTGCGCCACCTCTGTGTGATGTGGCAAAACTTGTTGCGAAACACGGTTCGCCAACAAAGTGTCCCCCAAAATAACCGGAAATAGGCTATAGAGAATGCGTGGGGTCGAAAGCTCGAACAATTTTTATCTCCTGTGTGCGCGAGCAGACGACGTCCGCAGGGAATGCTAAAAAAACTTAAGGAAGATGGCTCTCTCTGTGCAGAATTTCAGGTGAGTTGGACTTTATCTTCTTTTCTTATGAAGTGACAGAAATGTGGCATACTTGAGTGTCCCACCCTGTAGGTAGTGAATCGGAAAAGTGAATCATAATATTAGCAAAGAGAGCTATTTGTGACAACCTATTTGTCCTCTGTTTATGACACCCTCCTACAGGATTCAAACGAGTTTTGTGGAGCTCGTGCAAGTGTTTGAATACCGCGGTCATTCGCTGTCCCAGTTCCGAGCGGAAATGTAGAGATTATTGCTTCTCGTCCCGGTGTCACAGCGATGTCTTGTTTCACACACCTTTCGTTTCCCCGGAACATTTCCCGGTGACATAACAAACAGAGATCATAGCGCACGATTTTTCCCCGAATTCTCGCGCGTAAACAGCACCCGATTTTTTCCCTCACAAATTAAAAAAATCACGAAACCCGAAAACGAAGAACCCTATGTGTGCTTCAACTGGTATTAGGCGTTGCACATAGCACACAATCCTAGGTCAAACCCCAAATCCCAAACCCCAAAAGGCTTGAGAAAAATCCCTGGACGTGACACCCGATTTTGACGAGGCACTAACCTTGACAAAGGCATTTTTCTTCTTGATGTGCGCATCCCATTCGTTGACTATCCGTCCCCATAGAACCCAGACGTCCTCCCCTTCGTCGTCCATGGCACCACTCTGTTGGCTGGCTCCCGAAGTAACTGACACCTGGCTGGTGTCCGATGACTTTCGGGAGTGGGTGGATGTGAGAGAGTTCAGTGACTTGGCGTCAGACTCTAGAAGCCTAAGTGGAAGAACACAGGGTGTCACAGTGAAAAGTGGGGGGAGGGGATTACAGGATTCTAATATTTCAAAATTGTGTTTTATCCAGGGATCGGAACCAGTATTTTTCAGGTCCGGTTCGGGTTCAGGCATATTGGTTCGGATCGGGTTTAGCTCCTCTGAACCGAAACTATCAGCTTGACCTGGTTCAGGTATATCGGATCGGTTCAGGATTGGCTCAGGGGGAACACCCCCTTCCCGCACATACACAGACAAAAAAAATCGGTCAGCGATCGGCACATTTACGGGGATTGGAACTGTTACTTTTTTCGGTCCCGGTTCAACCGGTTCGTGGGCAGTAATTTTCCTACAAGAAAGCACACTACCTGTACCCGGTTCAGAAAGGTGTGAGGTAACCGTTTCAGGTGAGTCAAAAAAAGGTCGGTCAGTAGTACAATTATTTCACCTCTGAACCGATTCCCGAACTGGTAACCGGATGAATTTTTTTCAGTTCAGTTCCGGTTCTGTTTGGTTTCGTCAAAAAATAACGTTTTTTCTGGTTTTTGTTTCAAATTCAGTTCTGGTTCTGATGCATGGTTTTATCTCCGGCTTAACGCAACAGTGGAAAAAAAACTATTACAAATGTAGAGGTTTCGCCGACCTATTCAGGTGGCATCATCCGTACACAATGTGTCCAAAGGTACAGATCAGCCTACTTATCCCCCAAGATATCGTAAACCTCCGGCAGAAAGCCGCAGTTGGCGTTACACGCTGTTTAATCACGCCTGATACACCAGGATTCTAAAAATCTTCTCGGGGCCCCAAAGTTGCTCGCGAGCCAAGGTTATCACGTTATCAAAATGGTGACCTTTCGACCAACAATGGTCGACCAACTCTGTTTTTGTCCAGGCGTGATTCAACAGCGTGTAAAGCCAACCGTGGCCCTCTACCGGAGGTTTACGATATCTTGGTGGATAAGTATGCTGATCTGTACCTTCGGACACATTGTGTACTGATGATGCCACCTCAATAGGTTGGCGAAATGTCCATGTTTTTATTTTATTTTTTCACTGTTGCGTTGAGCCGGAGATAAAAACACCATTTTAAAGTATGCCTCTTCCCGGATTTTGGGATATTTTTCCGAAGGATTCTAATATGTTCTGCCTAGGTCTCCATTTACCAGGTTTTATCGAATCTAAGACCACTTTCCCCTCCCCCAAGAGATCCTGCGTTCGAAAGTCCTGTCTTAGATTCTGTTGGATGTTCCCTGTGCTCTCCGTACGTGTACGTGCAACTGTATCCGAAGCTCTTCACGTGAGGGTGCAACGTACCTAAAGGCTGAGAAGCAAAGGGAAGCTCGCGTTACATCTGACGCGGCTGACGCAGTTTTCCTCAGTCGAAGCTGCTTGGGCAGAGCGAACTCATGTATCACGGGCGACTCGCCCGTCTCTTGCATACTGTATCCTCCTATTAAAGAGTTGAACCTAACAGATTCGAATATGCCCGCCACAACGAGGTCAGGGTCACAGAGGCGGGGGGGCGATGTCATTGAGGCAAAGGCGCGACATGTCCGACACCTAGGGTTGCCACCTTCGTAGTGAAAAATACCGACTGAGGGAGAGGAGGTGGAATAGAGGGAAAGGGGGAAAGGCTCGGGGGAAAGGGAAGTGGGTGAGTGGTGGAAGAGCACACACAGAAAACAGAGAGATAGAGAGAGAGCTCAAGATAATACGAGGAAATATATCTTCCTGTGTGTGGCTGGATCATTGATGTTAGAAATTGCTATAAACAGGCATGAACGCTACACTGGATTGTATTGGAGTAACTGGATTGGACTGCCATTTACTTCGAAAAACGCATCGACGCAAACAAACCCTTCTGTGCAGGCGGAGATCTCGCATGAGAGTTGTATACGGCCTAAGTTCTAGCTGCCTCGACACAACCACCGACAGGTTTACACACCCACTGATCTTCAGAACACAAGGCTTAATGAATAATGATGATGATGATGATGATGATAATGAATATCTAAGGAAACAACTGGTGACTGCGGAGTTGGGTCTGTGCTCCAGATTTATTGAAGCTGTAGTGGAATGTTGAAGGAAAAATCCCGCAAAAGCCCATATGAAAGGTCTTGAGCCACAAATACCGGCAAAAGGCTCCTGGTATCACCTTCCTTCCGGCAACCGGCAGAGCAAGCAAATAACCGGCCGTGCCGGTATAATACCGGCCTGGTGGCAACCCTACCGACACCATGTGTCGTGGTTGTCAGCGCAAAAGATATTTATTTATTTATCATTTATTATTCCGTGTTAGCACCGCGAAGCGACTGTGGCTGTGAGCGGCGTACGGATGTGGACAGATGGAGAGAGGACAGCAGGAAGGAGAGGGGTACAGGGAGGGGGGGTTAGCATGCATCCAGGGCCGACTTCAGCGGGAACTGAGCCGACATTCCTCGGGAAAGTCCACGAAAAACACAGGGAAAACCTCGTCAGCGCGAAATAAAATGAATGCGACGCAATAATGTGATACAGGCACATGGGATGGCATTCGTTCACTATGATGGTACACTACTTTGCTGCGTTTAAACGCAAAGTTATCGCTTTCACCAGTGAATGTGGTAACAATTCAGCTATGGCGAGGCAATTTCAAACATAGGAGGCAAATGCTAGAAGATAGCTGAAGCAACAGGAAGAGATCGTGAATTGCGCCAGCAACAGGGCTTTACTGGGCAAAACGCATGGCAATCAACCTGAACTGGAGCCAGCTGTTAAGGAACTTGTTGCGGCTGTCGCGCATGCGTTTAGAGAGTGTGGTTTGTCTAACGCTTTGGATGGAATTTTGGGCAGATTGTGATAAAGAACATAGTAGTGAATAATAAATGGTATTGTGCATAGTTTCAAACTGTTATACTGCCTCCACCTGTGTTTGTTTTTCCAAATTTGTGAACCCTGAACTCTGGGGGTCTTCTTAGATTCAAGAAGATATAGTACAGAACCTCCTTGCAGTGAAGGTAGTCGGGCCAGTAAAAAAACTTCACTATATCGGTACTTTAACTACATCAGTAGTTCATGGCTGGGGATTCAACAGATGGGGGTTTACTTCCCATAACCATATCCTCACTATATCCATGTTCACGACATAGAGTACACTGTATTACATCAGGCCCAAAAACTCCAGAGGAAAAGTGTGCCACACTTAGTTCACTTACTACTTGCCACTTTGGAGCTCTCTATAAGGCACAAAGGGCTATTAAGCAGAGCATGATCTACTACACGAAGCTGCTTATAGTGCACCTCTCTCCATTCTGGCAACTGCATGCTCCGGCTTTGCCCCAGAGTTGTTTCAAGCATTGCCGGCACTATTCATGCATAATTTGTTACCCCTGTGCCTTCGAATAAATGTCGTATCTTTTGAAGCTATAGGCAAAATGCAAATCTATAAGTAGTAATTTAAATGCTAGCCATTGGCCGAACATTCTGCAACAGTGGATATTCACGGCCCCATATGACGCAAACCATCATCATCACACTTTCTGTATTATGAAGTTAACGCGAACATTCACATATTCACATTCGTACAAATATTCATGTGCTCCAGTTATTCCAAGAAACAAATACTTCAAAACGTGTGCTATAAACTGCTATTGCATTGCTTTTAGACATATCACCAGCACAGGCATCTACTTTTTGCCTCTGGGAGGACAAGTGGGAAATTACTGGGAAATGCTGCACGGTCCTTGACAAAACGTCTCGCGCGCCATGGAGCAGGCAACGTAAATAGGGCGGCTGCGCAACACAGTGCGTGTTGGAAATTTGTCATCAGCAGTTTGGTCCTTAGTGGCCATTCATCTTGTTAAAGTTAGTCAATTAATAACGCAACAGTCGCTCAGTACTTCAAATCACAGCGTCGAAGCAAAATGTTTTTCGGTTTGTTTCGGCCATAAAGGTTCGGTTACGATTCAGCTCCGGAGTTCACATATATCGGTTTGATTAACTGGTTCAGGGGCTGTAAACTGTCGGCTGTCGGAACCGGTTCGAGGTTCTAATAAGCTACAAAATTATAGGTAACCACCCAAAGTGGTACAAGATCTCGTAGTTACCTTTCTTTTATGCATTTATTTCTGTTTTTCGACCAATAGGACCCCTAGGCAGGCAAACTGCTCGAATCCCTGCATCACCCCCCACCACACACCAACCCGAACCAAACTGGTATCCTGAACCGGTATCCCAAACCGGTAACCAAAGTTTGGTAATCGATTCGGTTCCGGTTCAGCTCCAAGATGGTGCTTGTAATTATGGTTCAGTTCCAACTAGAAATTCCGGTTAACTCCGGTTCAACGCTCTGCTTGAAATATAGAGTGGGTGAAATATAGAGCAGCCTACACTTTTCTATTTGATTTATCAAATCCAATAGATCAACATCATTCCAACATCATTGAAATTCCATGTATTTTGCACAACGGCACTGTCTACTTCGCGCTCGTTTAGGTGACACACTTTTTCGGGAGTCAAAAACAGCTAATAGCACGAGGTAAGGTATGTGTAAGAAATATGTAACTACCTGTTTTGTTCCTCAAGCCTCGCAAGTAGCTCCATGTCTGCCTTGCTTGCTGGATTTGTCGTGGGACTACTGTCTCCCGCTTGTGGGGAGCTACTTTTGCCCCTCTCACAGTCACTGCTCATCGCCTCCAGGCCATCCACGCTGCCACTTGGTTTCCTGAGAGAAAGACAACTAAATGTACACTACAGTTCCGTTATAAGTCACATACTCTGACCAAGTGATTTATCCAGATCCACCCGACACCCCCTACCCCAAAATATGCAGGAGACGCCCTAAAACTTTGTGAGATTGCGCAATATCTCTCAAAAGCATGTACAGACACCCCCTCACGGAGCCCACCCACCCCCCTTCCCCCCACCCCACCCCACCCCCCAAGGACGAAATTCTGGGTAAACAACTGCTCTGGCCCCTTCGTGAATACATCAGCCGCCTCCGAAATATGCCACGCAGGTCACGACGTTTCTTTTGCGACGGATATGTGAGTGCATATCTTTCAGGCGCTGCACATTACCCCGCTACACACAGGCTACACAACTCTTACCCCGTGAGAACGGTTGGACGTATTCTGCCGATAATATCGGACGCGACGCTCTTCGCCGATAGCTGAAAGTGTCGGCGCGTCGACAGCAGTCGTTCACTGATGCATATGTCATCGTTGCGTGTGCTAGCAAGCGGTCCACAGTGCTCACTGGGCGGCATGGCAGACTTGACGATCTGTGTAGCCAGTCTCATGGGCACCGACCACGCACCTCCCGGAGTGCAATCGCTGCTGTCTGTCAATGTCATCGGCCCGCGCGCTTCAGGTTCAACGCCAGCTGACTATGTCCGCGACCATTACGATTTTGCGGCACATATGGAACAGAAATGCGGAACACATCCGCGTCTGCGGACTCACGGTCCTTTCTGGTCCTTCCGCGTTGGTGCTTGTTGCCAACTTCCAGCAAGTTTCGGCGGTTTCGGCCTTGAGCTTGTTTCCCGGGAATTTTGAAAGAGTTTGCGGACCGTTGACTTTATCTTTCTCGGCACTAGCAAACCATATAACTTCTTTCGCGGAAAGCTTTGTGGAATACAGGAAGATCAAATTTTGAGCACTTTCCATTTAATGACCCAGTAAAAGGGCACAGACAGTGCCTGAAAGCACCACGTCGCCCCCCCCCCCCTCTCCCAACCCCACACTGCCGTGAGAACCTCTGTAAACAAATAGGAGAAAACGCTTATTTGCACTGCCGAGATCGTACATTCACATTCTCTTCATTCCCGCTTTGTATACTGTCCAACCAACCTGCCAGGACCTACCGTTCGGTGCCCTCTCTGGCTAGTGCGCCCGTGGCGGCTGCCCCTCTCACGGTCTCACCTCCCCATCGCTACGGCTCGCTACGCCCCTCCTCAACCATCATCACTAAGTAAAGTAGTCGTTGTTTTGAAACTACACTGGCTCGAAGAGCAGTCGAAGCAATAATACCACTACCGCATTATGCACGTTAGCAGACATTCTTGTAACTAAAAGAGCTCAAAACGACAACTAAAGCTACCCTACGGGAATGTCCAATATTGGGCGTTGAAATGAATTCTAGAAGGCTATATGAAAGCTGTCTTGCTGTCACCTGGTGGAATCATATAGCACTAGTCACTAAAGGATACGGCGGAAAAGCATTCTGACAAAAAGGTTTTTGGAGAGAGTGGCCTCGTCCAGAACTGTCGCCATTTGAGGAAGCAGTCATGGTTGACAGAAGTTTTCTCATAGATTCTGCCCACGAGGCCCACTTAATACCTGTTGTGAGGCCGCCGTTCCAGAAGCAGCAACGTCAGTTACCAAAACATGAAGCCCTCAAGAGCCAAGACACAAAGTATTGTAGCAGCGAGGGAATTCATGTTGAGCGCATCATTCAGAGAATGAACATTTTTAAAATATTATCTGCCAAGGTATTGTGGAGCATGGTCCCCATTCTGGATGATGTTTTGATAGTCGCTGCTGGTCTTACGAATTTGTCTCCACCAATATTTGCAACGCATGATATCTCTGACATGAACATGCAAGCTGTCTGCGCGGCCCCACGGTCCCCCCCCCCCCCCCCACTGTCCGTCGAAAAGTTCTCATTGGTCCCAAATAAGGTGAGGCACACGTGATTTCTTCTGTGAACCATGCCGGCGATTGCCGCCATGTGGGTGCACAGACACTTTGAACTTTGCCCTCGAATACCTTACACTCGAACTGATGAGTAAGCCGTTTTGAAACAGTAACCAAATTAAAGTTAGCTCCTAAAAATAGCTCTGAGTTATACTTACACACCTACTTTTTGTTGTTGTTGTTTTTAATGAAACTGCTCGTACTGTTCCAACCGCAGTTACATCACACGCCTTGTACAACTAAGCAGTAGTTGCTTTTCGAAGCTTGTATAGCTAACTTGATCACACTTCAGTTTCTTGCTTGCACAGTTACTTTCACCGATTGTGGTAACAAGTTAGTCACAGTTACAAGTGCAAAATAACACGTTTCTGTAACTAGTTGTCCAAAAAGTAGTTATACACTAACTACTACACAAAAGTGAACACTACCAAAAATACCTACAGTTACTCGTAAATCCTTTACAATAGATCCTGCTCCCAGTCAGCGGAATGCCGCTTGATATGGGGCAGCATTTACTCCACATTTACAATACCTCGTTTACTTTTGACCCCATAAACACACACCACTAAATGACCAGGACCTTGATCAGGATTGTATAGGATCAGGGACATCGGAAGCGCGCGCCTGTAATGCCGCGTTTACAATGCGTTCACACGGGGCAACATTCGCCAGCAACTATGAGCAATATCGTTCGTGCCGGGCATCCTGCATCAGGTGTAGCTGAGACATGACCTTTTTTTCTTTTCTTTTTTTAGGCTAACGCCACACAAACATATCAACAGGTATTTTTTGAAGATATATACGATGATCTTTTAGCGAAATAAACTGACCTATACCCCAGTCAGACGGCATGCTCGAAGGACTTCGGGGAATTTTCATTTGCAAAAAAATGACCTCTCAGAGCCGTGTCAGACGGCAGCTCAAAGCACCTTTCTAAGAAATGACCATCAACGCGAAAGGAGGCCCCCAACGACATTTGAGGTGCAGAAAGGAGCAATCTCGACAACAGCGTTATGCCATTGTACCCTCGCTACCTACGCAACTGAATGTAGGAAAACCTATAAAATGCGGATAATGGAGTGAAACTGTGTAGACGTATTTAGATCCTATTTAGAGAAGTGCATATGACCTCTGCATCTTGTTGATTTGTGGCGCACAGACCAACTTCAAATTTCCACATCAGACAGGGAAAACGAAACCGAAAAAGGGAGCCGGTGAGGGCAGTCAGTTGAGGAGCACTCCTTTCCCGCCTGTCTGGCAGGCGCCCCCGAACAAAGGTCATTTGAGAGGCCGAAGGCCATTTCTCGCAATCGACATTTGAAATGCTGCCTGACTAGGGTATTAGGTTTGAATAATTGCAGTTGAAGAAAAGGCACCACCAGTTGGATTCGAACCTACATAGACGAGTTCAGAAAATCCCAGAGTGCTTAGCGTCGCTTTGAACTGTGGGAATTTACTAATACGAAAGAAGCGGGTGGCCTCCAAACTGTTCCGATTTCTCCCGTACCAGTCCACTGTCCACGACGTGTCGAGGTCAGCGAAAGCGAAGCGAAGGATAGCGAAGCGAAGTGAAGGATAATTCTTCGTTTCCCCGCACAGCAGGCGCCCAGGATGCAATGCGTGCGCAAAGAGCACTGGGATTTTCTTAACTCAGCTCGTGGGTGGAGCTACAGAGCTGCTACGTGTGAACGCGGTCTCGAAGTTGGTCATAAGACTTTGGCTCGAGTTGGTTCGAGTTGCTGGGAACAGTTGAGGGCATAGGCAACATGAACTTGGGTCTGAGGGCAAAGACGAGGCAGGAGGGACGAAGGAACACGCACGAAACGACTCCCAAAAAGGTTTCCCCCGTAAAGGCAGCCTCAGTGACGCCATAAGGGAACAGTAACTCTGTCCCTAACATCGTCCCACGTTAATTCCCACCACTGAAAAAGAAGGAGACTACACTATACTTAGCCAGCAACGGAATGTCGACCCGGAATGCCGACCTTCGTATGTCGGTTGGAACATACTCCTCAACTAAAAGAAATGGAGCAGCAGACCCCAAACTCGGGCGTCACCAAGCTCCAAAACGCAGCTACTTCTACTCTACTCTACTCGACCCGAATAAGGAGTAATAATTGGAGTACAACGTATACATCTGCACTTTTCCCCTGAAGACTGTCTTTCCCACCGTTGATATTTCCCCCTGGTCGTCTTCACAGGGAAGTCCATCAACCTGTGTACGAGAGGTGCCCGCAATGTTTGTGCTCCCAAGTGATGCAACAATTAACGATAATAACCTATGTCCCGTGGAAACCAGATGGCCACTTAGGACTGGTTCTATATAGAGTGGTCACTAGGCGTGTATACTATATATGGGTCACTTTCACGCACCGACGTCGCCGTAATGATAGCAAGACTGGTCGGAATGGGCTCAGAATAAAAAAAAGTCGCCGACCGACCGGCTCCGAATGAGTGCAACCACCAACGGCTTTTCTCTCTGTCTCTCTCTCACACGGATGAGTTCAGAAGCACAGAGAGAGAAAGTAGACACAAAATGACTCACGCAGATATCTAATCGGGACGTGGGATGAATGACTACCGATTGCGCACGGGGGAGGCGACTGACAACTAACCCAGACAAAGCGACTGATGTAACCGTCAGATAATTCAATCGGACCATTGTTCTTTTTGTCTTCATAAATGATTTGCATATAGATAATCCGAGTATACACTCCGGGTATACCATATGTTGTTTGTTTGCTGATGATTGTGTTTCGTTCACTATCACAAGGGTAACGGATGTTGATTGATTGATTGGAAAAAGAAAACGGTGGAGATGTTAGTTCAAAATATCGATGCTGGCATGTTACGGATGATTAAATCGATCTTTACCCGGCCCGATTCACGGCAAATGAATTTGAATGTCCAGAGATGGTGTCGAAATGACTGCGACGGTGCAGAAGTTACCAACTTTGTTTCTCTGTACACTCTCAAGAACATCCCCCTACAAAAAGGCTGGGAAGTACAATTATCTTGGAGTCATAATTACGGCAAACCTGAACTGGTCTGCCCACATCGATTATACTGGTTGCGAAAAAGTCTCACAAGCTATTTACGCCAAAAGAATGTGTCACTGTACTTCTGTAGCTAATCTCGTAGTCTACACGTGGTTCATTCGTTCACTTTCAGAATACGCCCACATTCTGTGGGAACCCCAAGCAGCACAATATACTGAAAGGCTGCTTGGGTGGTTCCCAAGCAGCACAATGTACTGAAAGTCGAGTGCAATAGGGGTGGACGGAATGTGTCTTATCAATGTTCTTTAGTTTCACGAGTCTGTTCAAGGCCTTCAACCTACCCGTCCACCCCTATTGCACTCGACTTTCAGTACATTGTGCTGCTTGGGCATACGCACAGGTGCAAATAGACTTGCTGGAAAGCGGTCAGACGAAAGCTCTCCGATTTATCTACAATCCTTCGATTGTGTCGATAACGTCATTGTATGCTGTATCTTGACTCCCACAGCAAGCTTACAGTATAGAAAGGTCAAGCACTCGAACTTTTGCACAACATAAAGTACATTGTAAAATTTGACTTTAATTCCATGATTACCTAAGTTATGATACCCACTAGACCGAAGCATGATGAATTCATCCGTGAGTTTCGTTGCAACAAAGCCTTACTTGTTTATTTTTTATTTTTTTAACAAAAATCTCACATTCCATCAATGGAAGAAATAGCCTTCAAGAGTAACCAAGTGTATCTCAACATTATCTTCTTTCTCGGTTGCTCTCGAGAATTTTACTAAGCATATTATATTAGCGAAGCTCTCCGATATAGGTTTTCTTTTATCATTTATATCAGTTTTTTTTTTTTTTGTTAATATTAAAGAAGCTATAAGAGCTGAATAGATCTCGTATCCGCAGTCGAGTTATACGGCCAGGCGGACATCCTCTGAAAGAAAGTATGTAACCACAAGATCACTAACGACTTCAAATTATTAGGTGATTATGGGGAAAAGTTAGGTAGCAGAAAGGGAGACAATCTGTGCCTGTCTGCGTTCACGATCATGTTCAGAGACGTACAATCCTCGTTCAAAGCCGTTCCCCGTTTAAACGTGCGTTTTCTTCCTGAGCGTGCGAAAGAGCGATAAGAGAAACACTGCGCATTTTCTTTCGTCATGTCCCGAAACATGCCGTCGATTACCGAAGACGCACGTTACCTGCAACCTGGCAACGAGCACGTTGAGTGCACAGGCTACGCAGAACCATCCGCAGCTGTCAATAGTGAGTTTTAGTATAACGTACGCTGTCCGACCACGCCATGCAGGCATTTGTGCGATTCTGCGCAGACTCCAAGTTGGTGGACGCGGTGTGACTGACAGTGTGTGTGTGAGTGAGTGACTGACTGAGTGTCTTTGTCACTCATAGGTTTTATTGTAGATAGCCATTTGTGTTTTCCTAGGTGATCTGGAGTAGCCAGCTCTCGTAATGAGTGCCTATTTCTATTTTTTTTTTTTTTTTTTTTTCTCATCAACTCAAGTAAACGTACGCTGTTGCCTTTGCGTACATAAGGGATAGCGTGGTGGTTCTGCGCAATGCGCAAAGCTCTGCTTATGTCTTGCGCGTGTGCAGAACCACCAACGCGCTACGCAAAGGCGACAGCGTACGTTAACTAAAACTCACTAATAAACGTCCACCAGATGTTCCGCGTGCCTGCACAAAATATCCAATAGCGGTGGCGTGTCCAAATTTTGGCGGCTTTCACAGTCTAGAAATAGCATACTGTCACAAAACAGGACCATGCACGCAACAATCGGAACAAAGGAAGCGTAAGACAAACGAGCTACTGTTACACCCCATGTATAGTGCTTTAAATAACTTAAGGCAAAAAAAAAAAAAAAAAAAAGAGTCGTCTTTTCTCCTCGGACTCAAAGAATAGAAGCTTCGCGAAGAGTGATGTTCTCGGGATGAGAGAAGGATACATCGTTCCATTATTTCCTGCGCACTGGCTCTGATACGTGCGGTGGTAGACATAAGACAATGAGCTCATTTGCATAAAGGCAACATTAGAAGAATGCGTGCTGCGCGTAACATGCCGTTTGCAGCCAATAACCGATATAGTCTAATCTACAGGGTCCTATCCTATAAGGTGTTTCCACATGACGTCAAACGAACGCATTTGGCCGCCATGGTGCTGGCCACTTTTTCAGCGCAGCTGCTGAGCCGAGATTATCTCAGCATTTGCTCGGAAACAAAGCCTCGAATGGTGTTTTTAAATCCGGTCGCTTCCGTACCCTTCTTTTATCCCGCAGACACATCGTCATTCTCGTTCTCGCGTTTTCTTTTATGAAAACCCTGGTTGTCGCATCGAAAAATAGCGCAGTTCGTCATCTTTCAATGCCGTTAGCAGGAGAAGTGACCGCCAGTGGGAGGTAGTAGGAGGAGCTTACGACCATGCCACGTCACTGCCACGTCACTGCCACGTCACCATGTGACGTAGGTGAAAACTCCCTATAAAAGTCTACTCGCGCCGGCATGCTGTACCAACATCACCTAGATACAGAAAGCCTGCGCGCTCGTCGACTTGATGTAACTATTAAGAGTCAGCCAATCAGGATCGTGTTCTCAACGGCCCGTAGCCAATCACGAACGTGCTTTCAGCGGTCGCGGCCATGGGGAAGAACCACCGTCGTCTGCGAGTTGTGATTGAACGTCCCTGCGTACTAAATGGGAAAACTTGGAAATAAAACGCAAAACGGTCTCAATCTTTCTCAAAAGTGATATTCTGCAAAGCGTCTCGCACTTTTTGTCTAAATATTTAGGTCTGCAGGTTCCAGTTGAGTTGCAATCATCTGCGAGTTCTTGATTTCGCAGAACGGTGAATCGCAGTACAGCAGACGAATTCTGACTATATATGTCTACGTCGCGAAGGAGGGAGAGGAGGCAATGCGTAGGCTTTCTGTATCTAGGTGGCGTTGGCTGTACTCGCCAATAGACCTCTACTCGAGAAACGTCATCATGACGTTGGTAGACAAACAAATCGGAAGGTGAGGGCTGGGTTCCACGAATGGGCATTTGTTCGATGCCTCCTACAGAAAGGAAAGTAGGACCGAAGGTCGCATCCCTTTCAGGTACCATCGTAATCCCCTCAAGACCGTGGCTTTCGGGCTCGACCTTGTTCGCCCCTAGCTTCGAGCGTAGTGCAACTATACCAAACTGGTGGCGCTGTTGAACACTATGACGTCATTTGTTTACAAACAGGGAGAGGTCTATTACTTAATGCAGGTGGCACGTTCTTTTGTCTATATAATAATGCTTATAAGGACATTCAATCGCGGTAAATTTCGAAGTGATTGAGTACCGCAACGCAAAATTATAACGCAAAAGGTGCAATACGGGTAGTGAAAACAACCAAGATGGCGGTGTTGCGGACGACCTGTCAGGTATCGCTTTGGCAGAGACGTCTCCGCGTTATGTTCTTTCAGTAAGCAGACGACATCCCTCTTGGTTGTCGTCCACTAATTACGTCCGCAATTTCGTTCCTCACGTTGCTCATTTAGGGAGCAAAATGTGACAGTTACACCACGAGAGCGAAATGAAAACCGCAGTTCCATCCGGCAGGTAGCGTACGCGACACGTCGCCGTCCGGGGAGCAGCGTTTGCATCACAGCTATCTTGATTGTTTTGACAACCGGCATCGCACCTCTTGCGACTCTACGCTGCGGTGCTCAATCACTTCGAAATTGACCATGATTGAATGTCCTTATGAGCTTTATATGAAGACAACACAATGTGCTACCTGCATTGAATAACTATAACGAGCTCGGCATGCCGGTGCGGGTAGACTTTTGGGGTTACACCTTGTATAGTATAATGTAGAACAAGTTGGCCGGCATTCTTCTTTGTTTTCTTTTTTCATTTCATTCATTCTTTCTTTCTTTTTTCTTTTTTTCGAAACCAAAGCAAACCTTGAGAAACGTGACCCTTCGTGTTAATTATGATCAGAATCACTGGTTCGATGCCAACTATATCTAATTGGATTTTATAACCAGAGGTTTAGCAGTCATGAGTGACATAACTCATTTGTTCTGCAACGTTTCCAACCGACGGATTCTCGACACAGCGCTGTTAATGACGATTTGCACGTTTTACTGTTTTGTTATTTTGCTGAGTATTTCTTTCCGAGAGGTATTTGCACTTTTCTTCACACACTTTTTTTTTTTTTTTCGTATTTCCTCCGCGATAGTGAAACATGTTCTTCGTTTGTGCATCACAACAACGTAGCTTACAACAGAGGTACCCCTAGTGAGATTGCCCGCCTAAGCGTGGCCGACACGGCAAGACCGCCCTTTTTCCCTCGCTTTCTTTTTCCTTTCAATACGCTGTGGAGAAGGACAACAAACTTACTGACCAATCAGATTAATTTTCAGGGAAGGAAAGGGAGGTTAAAAAGCGATAAAAACCGGGCTGTTTGGTGGCACATTCTAAAAGCGATAAAACCCCAGTGCAGGGGACACGGACAGACGAAGCACTGTGCTTCAGTGCTTCGTCTGTGTTTCGTCTGTCCGTGTTCCCTGCACTGGGGTTTTATCGCTTTTAGAAGGGAGGTTGGCTGACGAACGCTATGGATCTATACTAGGAGCCAGTAATGTATACAGGGTGTTTCACATAACGTGATCGTATTAAAAAGTCTACTTCCCCGAGCACTATCGGCCTCAAACGCAAATAGAGTCGCTGGCTCTATTCACTTTAGACCACATCATGGAAGCCCATACACAAAATTTATGCCTGTAATTACTATAAAATACCCTAATACTATACGTATAAAATAAAACTAAAAAATATCCGAGAAACAGGAGCAGTGTACTTATTGTGGAGCCGGACGGTGAGTGCAGAATATATTACTGAAGTGCTCCACACCGAGAAAAATAAACAAGCTGTTTTTCCGAATCCGGTGCTGACAATATGAAAAAACGATTCGAGAAAAATACGTCGTTCATCACAAACGATTATGACAATGTTCAGGAACACGGAAATTATCTCTTATTTACACACTGTGTGGTTACTCTTGATCACTATTTCAATTTGGAATTGAAAAATGAGAGAGAAACAGGCAATAAGCTGACTTTATTGGTCAACAATAGATGGCTTCGAGTTTGATACTTTAATATGACTACTAAAAACACGAAAATACAATAACCTTCGTACATAACTGTTCCACCCCTTCTGGCCCTCCACCAAACTGTATAGTTCGTGGCACACTTGTGTATAGCCTCCCTGTCCTGCATGGCGTCTCCCGGACTCAAGAACAGCGACTTCGGTGTATACGTGCGGGGAGCCCGAGGAATGTCTCGGTGTTCCGAGAGCCGCGGATGGTGATAGCCGAAGCCAAAGCCCGTGAGTTACCGATAGAAACCTTACGGCAGATGGAAATCATCACATGCGCCTCAGAAACGCACCACCGTCGTCATCCCCTTCTAGCAAAGATCTATCGGCGAAACCAAAGCGCTGTCTTCAAGCGTGTCTCGTGGATGTCAGTGGGCCCAAGATCCCTCCGTTCATAATCCACCCAGCGGTTTCCACCCCCCCCCCCCCCCCCGTCGTCGGTTCCGCTGCGCCATCACTCTCCCTATCTGTCCCTGGCCTCAAAGTTACAAAGTATCAAGTGCCAGCTTTAGTTCTTCCACAGTCAACACCGGATATGATGCGACTTAGATATCCTGACCAGACTGTCGTCTACACTGATGGATCTACCACACGGGAGTGCTCGCCGTGCGCTTTTGTCGTCCCATTTGATGCATGCAGTCTCACGTGGATATCGCCTCTTACGTCGTACGTCATCAATATCGGCGGAGTTGTATGCCGTCCTACTCTTTCTGCAGCAGATATCCCAAGTTCCTCCGCGTGTCTAGGTGGTCTACACAGATTCACAGGCAGTTCTGGAATGTGTAGCAACAATGGGGCTTCGTAGGTCGTTAGCCCCCATCGCGTAGTAGGCATTTTCCATCAAGTTCAGCGTCTACATCGTGATTCGTGAAGGTCAACATACAGTATATCCTTGCAGTGGATTCTTGGTCACTGCGGTTTAACAGGCAATGATGAAGCTGACAGAGTAGCAATGGTTGCACAGGAGTCCCCGACAGCCGTGCCCGTTGTGCTGTCGAGGGGTGAAAGCAGGACCCTACTAACTGCGTGGTTTCAACCCCTGGCTCTGCAGCAATGGCGCCGGAAGATCACGGATCGATCTCTCATGTATTCGATATATGTCGTTTTCTTTCCCTGCCCGTTTATTACGCCATTTTACCTTCCTCCTGCGTAGACTCCGCCTCAATGTGGCTTTCACCCCACAATTCAAATGTATGATCAGATGCTGCGACACCAGCCTATATCTGTTCCACCTGCGGTGTCGTGGCGAACACCCAGCTCATTCTTATGGAATGTGCACTACGGCCCGCAAAGGCTGATACTGTGTGGTGAGCTTGCTCGTATCAGCGAGAGACCACTCAACTGAGCTGCACTCATTGGCCCCTATATGAAGATCCTGCGCCCCATCGTCGGGTACTTCACCTGTTCATGGACTTCCTGACGTCCACTAGGTTGCTCCAGACGCTTTAATTTGTTCCCGTGTTTTCATCCGTCCCTCACCATCTTCATATAATGTTCCGCGTGGTCGGGTACCGCACAGCCGCGGTGAAACACCCCATCTCATCGTTTGCATCGGTTGTTGCTGTTTGTTTGTTTGTAAGGGAAAAAGAGAGGACAAGTTGAACTCGTCTCCCGACGTTGTTCTGCTACTCCCAACATAAATTCTCACAGGCATACACACACTCCCCAAAACTACTTCTCGTGTGCTCTTCGATTGTTGCTGTCTCTCCTGTGCTCGTATACATGTATAATGCCTGAGAGATTCGGTCACTCGCAAAAATAGATATAGGTGGCTCTCTAGCTTCAGCAATAGCATTTTCCCCGACATTCCCGACATTTGAAAACAGAGCCGTATACGCTTCGTGCAAAGCGTCTGCCGCGCCACGGAAAATCCTGGCGGCAGTCATAGGAACTAGTTGTGTGAGTCCGCTCGGTTCTCGAAGGCTACTCGTTCCAATCGTCACGCTCCGGTAACGCCGCACCTGAATTGATAGCTGCTAAAAGTAATGCCGTACCGCACATACTGCTGCGTCGTTGGGTGCACAAATACGTATGAGAATGCCGGGTGTAGGAAAGCAATGGTCCCTGGTTGTGTGGGCAGAAAAATGGTCCCCAGGCTCCTTGCGCGCCCAAAAATACAGGCGCGTGGTTGAGGATAACTGATGAAACACATCACAGTCGACCGTTTGCTGAAAATGGAGGCATAGGCCTCTTTAATCTTCATCTGTTAATAGATAATAAAACCTGAGCAACGAGGAGAGCTGGGCCTGTTGGTACAAGATCATAACTTTAAAGCGCTACAGAGACAAGGATGGAGAGAGATACACAACACATAGGCGCACTTCCAACAAAGGTTTATTGAAAAGTATTATTAGTAAAAGGTTTATTGAAAAGCCATTTAAGCAGTTCAACCTTTGTTGGAAGTGCGCCTATGTGTACTGTATCTCTCTCCGTCCTTGTCTCTGTAGCGCTTTAAAATTATGAATAAAATCTGCACGCCATTCAATGAAAGCGACACCATTCGCTGCACTAGTTCGCTTGCGATATCGTTCGCTGGATGCTAGTATTTTTCTACTGTTGGTCAGACACGAGTTTTAAGTTTATGAGTTTGAGCTTCATCGGAAAAGAAGAAAAGGAAAAGGAGACACGACTTTTACAGTTGTCCCCTGCATCTTTTCGGTGTTGACGTTTATGAACAATAAAAGCTGTCGCCCTCTCATTCCTTATTTCATTGGCTTTACAACTCCGCTTCTGCTCAAGATACGGTTCATCGACATATCGAGTATGACAGAACTACTGTAAAACCTGTCTGACCAACAATAGGAAAACGCTTGCCTCATTTGTTGCACCGCTCGACTGACACATCACTCTCGATCGCGGCGCCACCATCGACCGTCCGCTGTCGCAGATGACAGCCTTGGGAGCACCATGCATCGCATGTGGAAAACCCCGTCAACAATAAGAACAAGTTCAATGGCAAGCACTTGACCTACATTATTTTTCCGCGATAGACGGTCTTTGGAACAGATTTCCCGCCTTGCTGAGAACTTATCTAGGCAGATCAAAGACGTGCAAAGCTTGCACGTAAGGCGAGATAAAAAGCTGAACGTGGGAATGTAACGGTAGGATGAGCAGAGTTGAAAATGATACACAACTAAGGAACGCGAACAAGACGCGGATTAGTCCTTCTATCCGCGTTATTTCTATTCCAACACTACACTCTTTAAAGGAGGTAAGAACTCCTATCTGCATGTATTTAGTTACGGGTTTAATAGATGTAATATTATTCTTCCACGCTTCGTAATTCTATTTACAATTTATTGTTCAATTCTTCTCCTTCATAACTTGTGCAGCGTTAATACAAAAACGCACTCTCTTTCGTATTCGCCGAGTACACGCACCGCCGTCCAGATACCTCTATCCATCGTTACGTCATCTGAAGAATTGTAGCACCCAATCAGACGCCAACGCGGAGGTGCACTTAGCGTTCTGCTTTACCCTCTTCAAGATGAACTTCACTGCATGGCACGCTCCTAGCCAACCATCATCACGAATGACAACGTTTTCATCTCTGATTTGTTGAAAACGGGAGGCGTAGCCCATTTTGTAGCCGCGCATAATAGATACATAATAGGCTCCGCCTCTCGTTATCAACAAATCATGGGCGAGAACGTTGTCATTCGGGATGATGGTTGGCTACACTCTTAAAAATGAACTTCACCGCACAGAACGCTCCTAGCCAACCAACATCTCGAATGATATCGTTATCTGCCCTGATTTGTTGAAAACGGGAGGCGTACGCCTTTCCTGTGACAATTATGAACAGCATAAGTGTCACAAAAAAGGCGTACGCCTCCCGCTTTCAACAAATCAGGGCAGATAACGATATCATTCGAGATTACGGTTGGCTAGAAACGTGCTATGCGGTGAAGTTCACTTCTAAGAGTGTATGAGCGTGCTGTGCGGTGGAGTTCAGTTTTAAGAGTGTGAGATGTACACTCTTAAAAATGAGTTTCACCGCATAGCATGCTCCTAGCCAATCATAATCTCGAATGATATCGCTATCTGCCCGGATTTGTTGGAAACGGGAGGCGTACGCCTTTTTGTGACACTTATGCTGTTCATAATTGTCACAAAAAAGGCGTACGCCCCCCGTTTTCAGCGAATCAGGTCAGATAACGACATCATTCGAGATAATGGTTGGCTAGGAGCGTGCTGTGCGGTGAAGTTCATTTTTAAGAGTGTATATGAACAGTTTGATGCACTACACTCTTAAAAATGAACTTCACCGCAAAGCACACTCCTAGCCAACCATCAACTCGAATAATATCGCCATGTGCCCTGATTTGTTCAAAGCTGTAGGCGTACGCCTTTTTGTGACACTTGTGCTGTTCATAATTGTCACAAAAATAGCGTACGCCTCCCGTTTTCAGCAAATCAGGGCAGACAACGACATAATTCAAGATGATAGTTGGCTAGCAGCGTGCTATGCGGTGAAATTCATTTCTAAGACTGTACGCGATACACTTTAAATCAGAGGCGTTGTGGCCCCGCCTATATAAGCCAAACGCAGACGTCTTTAGGTTATTGGACGGAGTACATTGGCAACATTTAGACGTCGCTGGTCCGGCAAAGACGCTCACGACCTGCTCACAGCAGAGCACTCGAGCCCCACCACGTGATCCCGCGGAAAAACTACTCCCACTTGGACGGAAGCTAGTCACGAAACGCCTTATAGTACAATTAGGGTTTCCGATTTTGCGGAGTTCTAGCTGAGCATAGTTTAGTTTCAGTTTATTATTAGTATTTTTTATTCCTTTGTTGCCAAATAAAGTCTCAAGAGAGAGTCTGAACACTATACCTATAATATTAACGTATAGGTTATATACGCCGTTGTCATTGGCACCGCGTTGCTCCTCTGGCGAAGCGTTAAATATCCTAATGATTCAGCCCGTGGCGATATACGCGACGCGATCCTTTCCCCGAAGCAGAGAGGGCGCGATCTCTGCCCGAGTCCATCCAACTTTTACACCAGCCGACTGTGTATACATAATTTGCGCGGGCAGACGGGCGGGGCCAGTGTCCGACTGCAGAGGTGCTGCTGCGGTCGTTTACTTCGGGTACGAATATTGTGTCCCCTCATGTCGCAACAAGACGATATACTGGCCAGTTGTCGGAGGCATTACTCCGAGTTCGAGGTAAACGATCAAAGTGAGGGTATAACGCCCTCAACGACTGTCCGTGTCCGGCCACCCTATATTCTACGATAAAATGCCATATCGAAAAGAAAGACTTCTCCTTCGATTTATTAAGTTTCCCGAGTCCCGTTCGACTTCCCACTTATGCAGAATGCCGAAAGAAGAAGAAGAAGAAGAAAAGCGAAAATCTGGGACCCAAAACAACGCAATTCAAAGATTACACTT